>NW_006436298.1:30578463-30621897 GCF_000325575.1 Pteropus alecto | reverse complement strand
TCGCATGAAATCAGTGAAGTAGGGATATTGTTTTCACAAACATCTTTTATCATTTCTCCTTTCTCTGGAAATAAAATCTAAATATAGTTTCATATTCTTTTTTTCTCCTTTTCTTCTCTCCTGTTAAAAATATCTCCTCTCTTGACTATTATTTCATCCTAGTGTTTATCCTTACTTTACCTTGATTCCTTTTTCAGACAGCCTGAGGAAACTGGCTAAAAACATAGTGTGTGGGGGTTAGATAAGCTTACAGGAATAATTTCTTTCTGGGTAAATCTATGAAGTATTGAGGAAATTAGGTGGAAATCCTAGAATCTCTTCTCTGGGCATCTATTTTCAGAGATGACTTACAATGGAAAGAACATATTCCTATTGTCTCTGTAACAAATGAACTTCCTTTATCCTCCAAAATTTTTTTCATTAGAACTCTGAAACAGTGAGCTCTGAGTAGAAGTTCTGTTTTATACACTAGTACATCTTCATAATTTCAAACAGTACTTCTAAAAAGCATTCAAGAAATATTTGTGGAATGAATTAACAAATCTTTAGGATGAAGTTGCTCCATTAAGCCTATCTCGAATTTGTGAGACCAGATGGTATGCTCATGTTAAACTGTCCCTGCCGTCTTCATGCCAACAGTCCCCTTTCCCTCACAAACACACATATACTCAACAGAAAGTGAGAATCAATGTACTAATTATTCTAATTCCATAGCAGTTTGGCAATGCTATTTGCTAACATATTTGTGTTCGGGTTACCTGTCTGAATTTGGGTCTTCAGTGGTCAAGTCCCTCTCTTGTAAGTTTACCCCATTATGATTACATGCATATTATAGAAAGTTTATTCACTGAATGAGCCATTATCTAGTTCTGGTCATGGTCCAGAAATTTTACTTGTACAGTAGACACAAATTTAAATAAATTGCCATGCTTTTCCAATACATTTTCATAAACCTGATGTGAGAAGAGATATTTAAATAATGACAATTTTATTTGTCACATTTATATAATAAAGGAATGTTAAAATGTACATTTAATGAACATTGGTTATTAAAAGTGCATAGTTTTAATTATGACTTGCAACATTGCTAGTGTTTAATAAACATTTATCAGCCAATTATTAATAAAACATTCATTTCAAAATTTATGGAATGGCGTATAATAATACAACTGAAACTCAAAATGAATCCTCCACTTCAGAAAGTGTTTTTATGTAGCAATTAATTTACATTCTAAGTGAACAAATATAACATTTATAAAATTTGAGCAAAAAATTCAAAACTTTTAAGTTCCTGAGTTTGTATGTGTATAACTATTTTGTTTATTTCTAGTCTTTAATTCTAGAAAATAGATTTATTTTCATAACTGCTTATGAAACAAATATGTAAAGCAAAGCAAAGTTTAACATTTTACTAAAATAATACAATAAGTTAATAATAAATTTATGATAACATCTTCATTAATTAAAATTGATTTCTTTGACTAGGTTTCTAGATTTAAAGAAACAATCCTTTTTGCTACACATTTAATAGGGAGACTGCAGAGATAAAAGTTTTCCTTTCTGTATATTGCTACCGGTGACTAAATTAACAATGCAGAGTTGCAGAGGGATAATCACCAAATGTAAAATTATAGAAAATTACAAAGAAAGAAAATTTTGATGACTGATAAGAACAAGTTTTGTTACTTCCTTCTCATTTCTTTTATAAAAAAGTCTAACACTGTTAGTCATTGTCTTGATGACTAAATACTAGTCACTGGGAAGATTTCTACAAAGTGCTAAACAAAAACTACCATTAAGTCACAGAGAAGAGACAACACAAAACCGTATTTCAAATGTGTCTGGTACCTTTCAAGGGAATAGATTACACACCAGGCCTCAGGGCTAAATAAACTAAATTCCAGGGACCTTCAATATATTCTCAGATGCTTTGACATGTGGTTATTACATCATCTGCCTTCAAGGTAGAAGCATAGATCCTTAGAAGGAGTTTTGAATCATATAATTATAAGAGTAATGTGCCACTTTTCAGGTCAGCAAAACAACATGAAGTGTCCCCTGTTCTCTAGGAGATCAGAGGTCATTTGGTGTTTTCATAATTTTACCTAAAACAAAGTCTTTGCCATTAGAATCAGAGTTTATACTTTTTGGTCCACTGGCAAACAATGAGCTAAAATATGTGAAAACATTTATCAAATTGAGCATGATCCTAGAGTGACCGCTTTTAAGAAAGCTTTCTTCAAGGCATTTATAACAGAGGTCATTATCAGATTACCTGTGACTCAGGGTATTATATCAATATCGAACTTCTAAAAAATTCTGATGACTTAGGGACAGAAGTTGTGTCCTTCATGTGCTGATTAAACAAAGCTACAGTGACCCCTTTAACTCCCCTCTCTACTTGGCACACAATTGTGTCATCGTTCCTCGCTTCTCCTTCAGCTTCAACAAATGCCATAGAGCTGGAGAAACCAGTGAGTCAAAAATGAATCCTCTGACCACAGAAAAATACAAAAACAAAAAGATCCATTGCCTTTCCTATATCAAAATATTTTTTCTCCAGTGGTTAAACTAAAATTGCATGGGTGTCTGCATCTTACTTGAGATTTACTCATAAGGCTGCAGGGCAGGAGTCAAATAGTGAAAAATAATCTCTCATCAGCTTCTTCCCTATCCCAAGTTCTTTTACACACGGACACACACACACACAGGCACACACACACACAGGCACACACACACACACACATATGCACAAGCTTAACCCCTTGCCACTGCCTTATTCTTAAATGATCTTTCCTTTCCCTGTCTCCAGTTTCATCCTCATCTCTTCCTATAGAGAAAAAAAAAAATACCTAATGAACTAACTCAGAATAAGGATATCTAAACATTGCTTAAAGCTATCACATTTGCATTCTAAAAGAGCATCCAAAAATAGTTAAGCATTATTTTTTTCCACAGCATTTAGCAAAAAATATGAATTAATATTCCAGGCATTGAGAAATTATTTATTTCTTAAAAAAACATTGTATCGAATGCCCACTCTGTCAAAATCTTGAAAGACACTAAGGATACAACAGTGAGCGAAAAGGACATACTTGCTGCCCCCACAGTGCTTTTAGTCTAAAATGGGATTTAAAAATTTACCTTAAAACCACCCTCTACAAATGAGACAGGAGCTAAGAAGAGAGCGTTTATGATGTTATGGGGCTGAATCAGGTAGAATCCTGAAGCCTACCCTAAAAAGTAGAACTGAGATAAAATCTTAAAAAATAATAGATTAAGTAAATAAAATGCTTACAGCTCATGGACTTCAAGAAAAGTATTTATGATGAAGTTCAGAGTAAGGGAAAGCTTTGTACCAGATGAGATCAGAGATCTGTTCACACAGGACCTCCACAGGTAAGATGACCATGTAGGTTAATCATCCAAACCAAGGCAGTTTTGAAAATAAAACAGGTTCCAATTTATAACAACAAGCAGGGCTGAGTTACCAGTTACCAAGTAACCGGAGACCCATGGTCATCTTATTCATAGGCCATCTTAAATACTGAGTTTTATTCTGAAAGCAATAAAGAGTCCTTGAAATATTTTAGCAGAATGAACTTGCATAATTCTCTGCCTGAACTGTAGAGAATGGATAGGAATGGGACTATTATAGTAGCCACATAATATATACGGTAGCCTGGTCTAGGATGGGGATATTAAAAATGGTCAAGAGTAGTCTCAAGGAAGAAAAAAGTAACAAGGATAACTCCTAGGCTCCTGTCTTACAACTAGATAGGTGGTAATAACATTCATTAAAAAGGAGACAGAAAAGAAATAGCTTTAGGCCGGGGTTATGGTGGGAAGAAGAGGCCTAGTTTCACTAATGGTCCTATAGAGTTTAAAATGTGTTTGAGAAAAGAAATCATGTAAAATGAGTTAAAAATAAAAAGTGTTTTGCAGATGAAAAATCTGAGTTGGAGACATAAATCTTTGAGTCATTTGCATATCAATGGTAACTGAAGCATGCAAGTGGATATTGCCTAGAGAGAGTTTAAGCTAAGGAAGATAGGAGAGAAAAGATGAAACCTTAAAGTTCTCCAGCTTGACAATGGATGGTTACAGAAGGAGAGGATGATGTTATGGAAGCAGAGGTAAGAAAGTAGTTGAGAGAGGAAACTACAGTGATGACAGGTGACATAGATCAAATAAGGTAAGGGCTGAAAAATGATACTCAATTTATTAAAATGGAGGGTTAGGGCATGGATGTAGTAGCAGATTCCCCTAGTTACAATCACACCTTCATTTACTGCATGGTCCTGAAGTAAACCACATAAATGCTCTTTGCCTCGGTTTCCTCATTTGTAAAGTGGGGATCATTATAACCTTATTCAAAGAGCTGTTTGAACACTGTTTATCAATCAAAGTGTGCTCTGTGGACAGACAGGAGGGGATTTCGGAGACCCTTCAGGAGATTTGGGAGATCAAAACTACTTTCCTAATAATGTTACGACCTTTTTTTTAGCTTTTTCACTGTGTTGATTTGCACGAACCAAGTTAGCGGCATTAAAATGTATTTTCATGTATTTTTCTTCATAAGCCACTTGCAGTTCTAAAAAAAAGCCAATTTCATTTAAGAATGTTATTGATGAACTAATAAAAAGTATTAACTTTATTATTCTTTGATCTTTTATATTACATAATGAAATGTGTAAACACTGCCAAGTCCTGCAGATCTCAGTGAATCAACATTTTTCAAATGACTAATGCATGATGTTCCAAAAATCTACGTGGGTAAAAATATCTATTGGAGGTGCAAAATACTCCAGTGGATTCAAATGTAATAGACTATAAAAAATTGATTGACTTGATTTCAGACTCAACATTGGAACAACCTTCAGGTTATTAAAATACTTCTCCAATTCCAACTAGATGTCTAAATGAGGCTAGAAATTTTCATATGCTTCATGCAAAATATATCACAACAGATTGAAAAAAAATGATATAGAGTCTAGCCATATTACTAAATTAGGTATTAAAAAGATTTGAAAAATATGAAATAGTACTACTCTTTTCACTATATTGTTTTTGTGTTGAAAAATATTTATTTTTTTATAAAAATATTATTTATGTTAGCATACAATGACTATCATTATTGTTGCTAAACTAATAAATATTTAAATTGTCATAATTTTCTTTTTAAATATTAAAAACATCAATACACAAAGCCTACATAAACAACAGCTCTTTGAGATCTTTAATAATTTTAAGAGTATAAATAATCTCTGACAAAAAATTTTGAGAATCACAGGTTTTGATGACAAAACAAGATAATTAACTCATTTTATAACATATGAGTTCATTCTTATAAAGTACTTAGAACACTATCTCAAAATTCTATATGTGTTTATAAATAGAGATAGACAAATGGATAGAAAAATAGATGAGAGAGAGGGAGTGTGTAGATAGGAAGAACAATAGGTAATTGGCAGATGGGTAGATAGATGGTAGGTAGATAGATAGATAGATAGATAGATAGATAGATAGATAGATAGATAGATAGATAATAGATACATGAGAGAGAGATTGAGAGAGAGAGAGATGATAGACAGATAGAGAGATAGATGCGCAATCATTAGTTAAACTACCTAAGTATTCTGGGTTTATATTGAGGATAGAAACTGGACTGAAATGCATAGAAGAAAAGTGAAAATATTTGGGAAACACAAACATCACCCATAGGCAAAGTAATTTTATGCCTTCTCTAGAGTTTGATCCTGTATGAAAATCCTGATGTGTTACTCTATTTACTATTATGAAGATTTGACTTGACGCCCTTTATAAGAAGAAACAGGAGAAAAAGATCAATGAAAGAAATACCAAAAGCTTGACAGAGTAGCATGATAGAGTCAGAAACTTCAATAAGAATTCCATATGATAAGTTCATGCTTCAGAGCAGAAAAAACACCTTGAGAAACAGAACATAGACATTTAATTTTAAAATAATCTAATAAAATAATAAAATAAGCTCCTAATCTGATTTTCTCTGTATGAGAAGTCTGCTTCTTCTCTTTATCCTAACAGAGTCCTTGAATGTGCCTGCTGTTTATAGCTAAAACAAGTCACATAGACAAAAAGCCTCTTTTTCATATCTGTGAGTTAAAGGTTGATCTGAAAATCCATCAGTAGATCCTAAAGAAATGTGAAAACCTATGAAAAAAGATGGCTCATGGTACATGATAAATGTGTTTATGGGCTGTAGATTATATATAAATTATCTATTTGGCAGCCTAAAACTTAACACTCCCATGTCTTCAAAGAGTAAGGGTGAGGAAAAGGAAAAGGACGGTGGTCTTTATGTTTTGTGGGAAAAGAAGTCATTAGTCCCTTGAGAATCTGGTGAGAAGTATGGACACTCACCCCAGAAAAACATGCGTGGACACAGTTTTTCAACATACAATTTCAAGGGACTATACTCTCTGTCTAAATAAAGACTATCCATGTACTTTCCAAATGGTGATGGATATCAAGTTTAAAAATGCTAAAATCAGGAAAAACAATTTAGGAGCAAAAATAACACTTCCTAGAACCATTCTTCATTAAGTCGCTCTAGATTTTTAACACACCATAAGCAATCTTCTGAGTGTCTGGCATATAGATGAGGCTTGATAAAGGAATAAAACTGTAGTCATGGAAAGCAGCATTTGTTTGAACTAGCTCCTTCACTTCATATACATGGAAATTAAAATCTAGAGATGCTGAAAATCCTGCTCAGTTAAAAAGTCAATCAGAGAACTAGCTGACCCTTCAAAAACTCTGTTTTCCCCCACCTCTCCTGAAAACAAAGAGCTACATCTGCTCAACGTGTGTAGACTATTAGTGTCCTTGCACTGCTGGATTCCAAATCTGGGAACATACATTATCAAAATTGGAAGACTATGTTGTAAGGGAAGGGAGATGTCTTATCTCAGGAAACTAAGACCACAACTATAAAGTTAAAGTTAGTGAGAGACAATTAAGCAGAATCATGTGCATCCATAAGTTGTAGAAAACATCTTAAAATACACCACACAGTGGAGGTGCATAATTGGTTAGATCAGTTATTCACAATTGTAATAGTTTGATTGCAGAATGTCCTGTATTAACCGAAATCACAGAAGGAAAGAGATATCATCTCAAAAGGGGTTATTGAAAGTTTACCTAGGGACTATTTACAACTGTGTGAGTAGTGTTAAGGTAAACCAAGAAGGGATGGTGTACCATACCAGGGCTAGTGACGTGGACAGCCACTGTTCCCCTCCGGACTAAAGGAGCAGCCACTGTAAAGGACTGCAGTAGGGTGAGACCTGTGGGAATAAATGCCCCTGCCTCACTTACCTTTCACCCTCCAGTCTCCTGCCAGTAACTTACTTGGCCAAACCAGAAGCTAGAGGACTAGTGTTTCTATTGATGCAGTTCAAAATGATAACCTCCTGGGTCACATTACAAGGTGGAGAATGATGAATCTGGAGGGATAAATGGAGAGGACCTGGAAAATCCTTGAAACATGCTGTTAGCTCCTCACAAGCTACAGGAAACTCAGAACCATTCCCCAAGGAGCCACCAAATTCTGTGCACAGGACTGCATATCTCTAGATCATATATCTCTAAGGGGAAGCACCGACAAGAGAGAACAACTCGTGCCCATATACAATATGCAATACTATTGCAATGTTAAAAACCACCTTAAACTAGTGAGCTATAGAAGGAATATAATGATCTCATGCTGTGTTTCAAAATTTAACTTCACCAGGCAATCCTAAGAGATCGGAATGTGCTTCCTCAGAAGCTGCTGCCTAAAGTATAATGTTCAGTAATGTAGCATCCCAAGAGGCACCCTAGATAGTAGAATTGATGAGTAGAATTACTAATTGAGGAGGGAGGGGACCAGTTTACTCTCAATATTTTTGCTTGCTATTTCTCAAAGGGGGCCACATGATTATTGATCAGTAGCCCACTGGAATAACTTTCAACTAAGGATGCTGGAAATTCGAGACTAATAAGAGAAAGCCTTTAGAAGCAGCTGACAAAACTAGAATACTTAGCTTTGACAGTGAGGAAAAAGTTTGTCAAAAAAGTATCCAAAAGCCTAAGGTAGCCAATAATGCCTAGGATAAAAAAGGATGCAATGCAATGAGCCATCTGACTCTGTGCTGGGCTAAAAAAGACCATGATCTCATTGGGCATTGCATATATCCCTACCTCTCCTACCCCTTGCCCAGTCTTGGGGAACAGAATAAATTGGAATAGGAATGTAATCCTTACCGTTTGAATATCTCCAGCAAGAGGTCAAAAGTTGTCCAAATGTCTCTTTGAACAAAGACGAAAAATATTAGCCCATTAGTGATTTGAAAACCCAAATGGATACTAAAGTCAACCCTCAGATTGCTAGTAGTAAGACGTGCACGAAAGAGGTTTATATTTCATTTCACTTTGCAGTTCTGACCTTAGTCAAAATAAATTTTGATATTCAAGTGAAGCATAATCCCTCATTGCTATTCTTATTTTAAACTTAAATAACCTCAGTAAATTGTGCAGACAGGTGCTTAATGAAGCCTATATTTATAAAACAATATTTTTCTTCACAAGGCTGTGGACTCTAATACATCTCCTCTAATTAGAATCTAGTTTCCTAATCGGAGCTCCTCTGGCCTTCTCTAAGCCATATGTTCAGAGTGCATGGAATCAATCCGCTGTGCCAGCTGTGTCCTCATTATGTAAAATGCACTATAGTGTGGATAGCATGGATGACACAGATTATTCCAGTTTGGCAGAGGTATGCCAACAAACATGTGTGTGTAAATATGTGAGGTGAAACTGAAGCCTGGGGAAGTAAGCCTGAGGGCGAGGCCATTCAAACAAGAGAATTCTCAGAACAAAGACTATTATTTCTCTTGTAAATATAGTTACTTCCAAAAAAGTGTAGTAGGGCATGTCATTTTATACCTAATCTGACTATCAGTAGAAAGCATTGGTACTCTTGGAGAGTTATATAAGAGCATATATAGCACCGCACAATCTGCCTAGCTATGTTTAAAATAAAGAGAAAAAAAAAAAAAAAAAAAAAAAAACACCAAGGGGAATGTTTCTCATATTACTCTGATATAGAAACAATTTTTTAAAAAAACTCATAAAATTTTAAAATATAAATAGATCTTATTAATGTTTAAAATTATTCTCTTTATCTCCCTTTAAAATTATTATGCATCCCTCCCCAATTGCCATCAGGTTGTGGCATGTAAACTGTGGTTCCTTCCTTGCTGTTAATTCAGGCACAGACATGTGATTTGTTTAGATCAACAGTCGTCACTTCTAATCAAAAGTTTTAAGAACCAGCATGTGCATTGTCAAGTCTCTTTTCTCTGGAAAACCGGTGGTAATGTTCCAGATATAGGCCAAGTCCTGAAATGAACATGATAGAGCAGAACAGTAGCCGACCTGTGATGGATGTATGCAAATAAGGTTTTTTGTAAACCACTTAGATTTTCACGTTGTTACCTTAGCATAATCTAATCTATTCTGTCTGATGTAATAAAGCATTGGAAACTTCATGTTAAAAAAAATCCAACTTTTTAATCTTTTTCTCCCATTGATGAGATGTTAAATAGCTTGTGTTCTTTATTGTGCTTCCAAACTAGAGAATGAATTCAATCAAAAAGTCTAAAAGAAATTATACCCTCACTCTAAAGACATTTAAAATAATTCACTCAGGGAAAATTACATTAAATTGACTATGGTTTTTGTTGTTTATGCTCTTTATACTTGCAAGCAATTTCTTATGAAGCAGCTACAAAATGTTTACAAAATAACTAAGTATACCAAGGAGATGCCAGTCACCTTAGTGTCACTTAGCATGAGAAGTCTAAGGATTATATAAAGGTCAAAGTGAAATAAATTCTAAGGAGCCAACAGATTTAAATTCAGCTTTGAATTTTGGCCAGTGATTAGACTCCATTTTTTGAGAATAACTGAGTTACCCAAAGTCGGGATTATTCCCTCTACTATAGATGAACTGAAATATTCAAAGCAAATTCAGACAGAAAAAAGCAAGTTTCTAAGCAATAATAATTCATTTGGAACTCAAGATTTAACCACACTAATATGATTACATATATTATTCCAAGCCCTCTCTCAGACATATTAGTAGTGTAGAAAGTATAAAGAAGGTAGACTAAGGTCAGATACAAATGGGTCTAAATTTGACCTGACCTCTTACAAACCACATGACCTCAAACAAGTTATTTAATCTCTCTGCTTCCTTTTCAATAAGATGGAAATAACAAGGACTCTTAGGTTGGTATAAATATTAAATAACGTATGAAATGCAACTATTAAAAGAAAGGAATACAATATTATATGAGCTCACTTTATATTAATTTATATTTATTTATGTATCTAAAACTATATTTTATTAATGATATTTACCAAAATATACTTACAGAATATAACATTTATTTGGCACTCTCTTTGTACCAGGCTCCATTTTAGGTATTTGGAGTACATAAGTAAACAAAGCAGATGCAAGTTCCTGCCCATGTGCAGCACGCATTTCAGTGGGGAAAGAGAACTAATTAGAAAAAGGATATAGAGCAATTTTGGAGAACAAAAAGTGGGGTGTTACACATGTTGCAAATTTCAATAGTATGGTCATATAGGCCTCATTGAGAAGATGACCTTTAAGCAAAAAATTGAGAAGATAACAGGTACACATGTAATAAAATATCTTCTAGAACAAAGGCTCAATATGGTACATTAGTTGGAATTCATAGAAGAGTAAATATTTATTCATAGATGGCATGAAGGACAGGTACTCATCTAGCCTCAAAATTTTTCTTTCACAGGGGTAAGCTGCAAAAATACTGCGCAGCAGTCTGTAGACTTACTTATGGCAGCCTAGAGAGAGAAAATGATATTCTCAATTAATCTTTAATATATAATTTCCTTACTACAGGAAGAAAGCAGAATGTAGTAAATAGTACCAGAGAAGTATACTCTGGAGCATAATGCCCTGTTAAGAGGATGCATGATGTCAGTTTATTTGAGGTAATATATAAAGAAGAAGCAGTTGTGGAATTGTGTAGGGGAATATCCTACATCTCCAACATTATGAGTCTAAAAATCCCTAAAAGAACACACTTATGAGAGAAAATGTAAAAGTAAACATCGGACCTGAGCTTTATGGGGCAGCTTTCTTTCATCCTTCAATGGTCACGTTAAAACACAGTGGGTCCCAGAGTGAATTTTAAACTTACTGTATACCAGGAGCCGATCTAGATCCATGAGGCAAAAAATCACTAAGTATATCCCAATGCGGGCTCCCAAACCCTCCATAGCCACCTTAAACCTCACACTTCTCTTAGTGCTGAAATAGCCAAGACTTTGTTCCACCCATTCCATCCCTCTCACCACTTGAAAAAATAAAATAGCTGAAGGATTTGGTGACCCCTGAGTGAGGGGAAAATTCACAGGCTGTATATTTGCATTCTTTCATCCTGAATATCTGGCTCAACATAACCACGGAGAAGTCAGTTAAGGTGGTACTTCAGAGGCTAACAGGAACAGGCAGTGTAACACTCAAAATTGATTTGCCCCCTGGGGATCTAACTCTTCTGCAATGCTCATTAAAACTTAACTTAAAATTTTAAAGGGTTTAGAAAACCTTTTAAAAAACATTTTCCAGTGTGACCTCACTCCAACTGACTGTCCTGCTTGGTTAAACTTACTGTGGAGGGAATGGAATTTTTCTGCTGGTTTGCAAATGATTGTATAGACAAAGGGAATAGTTAAAATGCTTTTACTTGTGATAAAATTGATTGAACAAGCATAGAGGTTCCAAATCTCCTTAATTAAGCTCTGAAATGGCTTCTGCATTCTTTTTTGAAACCAAGGGGAATTCCCTTGAAATGAACAAATATTTCATATGGTTAAGTATTCATTAAAATGAGCAATAAGGAATGAGCACAGTATCCAATATCAAGAGGAAAACTGTAAAATGAAAAAGGATAGATAAATAAATCAATAATCTAGAATTCTGGCAGCCTGACCAAATCGTCACCTGTTGTTCTTGTTTTTCTAATTATTCTTCCTATAATTTACTCAGCTGTGCCTATAATTCTCAAGTATGTACCAAGTTAACATAGGAGTTAAAGTTGTTAAGGTCAGGCTAACTGTTTATTTTACTTACAACCATTTGAATAAAAGATAATATACATTTTGTTTTTTATAAGACATTTCAATGAACAAGAGATTTAACACTTTCTAAAAATAAAAGGATAAATATCCATGCAACTGATTTGTACACTATGTAAGGTACCATTTAATATTTTGTTGTCTTTTTTTTACTGAGCTAAGTGTTGAATTCAAGATAGTACTTACATTTTGAATTCTGGAAATTTATTTATTGATATTAATTCATAGTTTAAAAAGGATGCTTAAAGCAAATTAAAACAAAACTTTGTCTAAAAGAAAGTTTTATAGACAATTTGCTCTAATGGAAATTTATTTGTTATTCTTCACCTAATTTATATTCAAATGCAAAATTATTTTAAATATAAATATTATAAGCAGGTTCTCCCTGGCCCCAAGGATTGACCGGAAATTCGGCATAAGGCAGAGTAGACCGTGGAGGATTCCATCACAGAGAGGTGGAGAAGGCCGGAGGTGGACGAACATGAAAAGATCTAAAGCAGGGTCACTCTTGAGATTTAAGGAATCAAATGCAAAATTATTTTAAATATAAATATTATTTAGATATAAGTAGCCATTAAAATACAAAAAAAAATTATACACAAAGACATTCCCAACATCATATCAATTGAAGTATTCTATAAACAACATTTCCTCATCAAGCACAATACACATACATACACACATCACATATATATACTTTGTATGGTTGTAAACATTAAAATAAACCTGTGGCATTGTGCTATTTCATGAGAAACAAATCGATTCAGATTTAACTACCTATTAGATATAGAATAATTCAATGTGAACAAGAATTGTTCCACCAGATGCTTATACTTTGTCTTAACTTTGAGAATGTATAGTGATAAGAGGCAAAAAAAAAAATTTTTCTATAGTGATACTCTCTTGATAAGACAGCACCTGGAAGGTTTTCCCACACCTATCGGATGGCAAACAAATATTTCAGTGGACTAAAACTTATGCCAAAATGGAAAGATATTTTACATTTTGCTTTCTCATGTTCAATATGCATTCTTAACTCTCGATGAAAATAGAGGCATCATATTTATATCTGATTATGTTTTCCATGACCCAAATCACCTAACTGCAAACTAAAGCAATCTCTCTGGGATGAATAGATCTTATTTGCTCTTAGCACTTCCTTTATTTTATTTTTTCATAATTTTTTATATTCTATTTCATCAAATTTGTTCCTAGTAGCCTTGGTAACACCTGACAGCAGTCATTAACAAAACACCAATAATTTATAAGTCAGGAGGCTGAAGGACAGTTTTTCTTTTGAGAATACAGTTTTCAAAGGCAGACAGAAAGACCAAAACAAATTTTGAAAGCTGCATCGCACAAAGAACACATCGGTTTTGAAAATTTCTGTCTTAACACCTACTGGAAGCAAAACTACATCTAGTGCCAGTTCTCTCAAACACAGTATACAGAAGATGGAGACCTATGTCAAATAAAGTGGCTCAGCCAGCAGGAAGTGTTTGAACTGTGGTAAAACTATATTTCTAATATTTTTTTCTTAGTTATATATTTTAAAGACATACGAAATATCACCTCTAGCAAGAAAAGATCACATTTTGATTCCTCATATAATTAAGCAAAAAGACCTGTACAAACTGTCTTCAAAGGCATGATAATTATTTCTCTAGCTTTTGTCTCTCTAGAGGTACATAGAATAAAGAGCAATTTAATTTCAATTTACTTGAACTTCTTGACAAATATAGAATATTTGAATGTGGAAAGTATTTGTTTAACCCAAAGATATGATACTGAAATGTGGTAAATCAGAAGACAAATGAACCTGTAAACCTGCAATAATTAGGGAAATTTAACCATTAGGCAGCCCTGTAACAATACAAATGTGCTCTCAGTGTCATCTTTTGTCTTGTGAGCTAGGGTACTAATTTTATATGCAGAATTTGTGGCAGAGACTATTTCTGGATGGTGACTAAGGACTGACTACCAACACTTACTGGGTCAGTGAGAGAAGTGTTAACGCTACCTGTGCCACTTCCAGGAAAATTAATACATGGAAATTAGAGAAGTTGGCCTGTCTGAGCACAGGGTTAGAATGCCAACAAATAAAAAAAAGAATGACTTTCAAACACAGAAGGAGATGATTTTAAACAAGGAGAGCAGGGCAACAGGAGCAGGGAAATAATTATTCACAATTATTTGTTATTCACAAAAAGGAATTACTAAAAGGAAACCATGTTGAGAAAGAAAACTTCTATATTCAATTTTAGCTTTCCATTTGTTTCAAAGAAAAATAAATATTGTGTTTCTCATCATATAGTGTGAAAAAGCCCACGGGCTATTATATCTAAAAAATAGTACTAAAAATCTTGGACTCCATATTCTATTTTTATCCATATCATTTTATATCATGGATAGATTTCTAAATTTTTTAAAATTAAGATTAATGATACTGTTAGTGATTACTCTTTCTTCTGTTTTAGGAATGACCCACAAGTAAGTTGTAAATAAAATTCATAACAGAGAAATGTTAAAGATACAACACAATTATTGCCATACATTTTATCAGAGAAATGTAAATACCATACAAGTAATTCACTTTCTGCAATGTTCTGTATGGTGTTCATCCACAGTACAGAAAACATCTGCCTCCACATGCATATAACAAAAGACAGGTAAAACAACAACAAAAGTCCCTACATAAGAGTTGAAGTGCATCATGACAAGGTATTGGTTTAACATAGGCCATATAATGTTGGATGCTAACATGCATACTAAACTCAAATGTATGTATGCAATTCTCTCTCTAGAACCCTTTGTCAAAATAGAGCATCGATTGTTCTCCTTTGGAAATAGTGCCTGATAATCAAAGAATGGCTTGCCTCATTCTGCATTTCAAAGTTACAGATAATGACCAGAAAATAATATTAACAAATTAAAATATGCTACTGCTAGTTGTATTTTTATCCATTATTCAAGAATAAAGGGGTTGTGGGGAAAAGAATGAAAAGACGGATAGTTTAAAATTAGACCGGAAAAAAAGAAAACAAGGGCACTCTAGGTTACCATAGTACCCCTAATTCTCAGGCTTGTTTCTTTATGCTTGGAGAATAAATGTCACATTATTAAATGTATGTTCCCACCTAACTTTTATGAGTATTCTTTCCGTCCAATTCAGAACTATCATTACCAGGCATAATCCCCTCTGGGTGCCAGGGCTCTCTGCTTACTTGAATTCTTCAATTAAGCATCTTAATTGGACCTACAAGGGCACTGGAATTTAGAATATGAAAGCAATGAACCATTTGGGAATAAAAGTCTCAAAATAACATTTTACCTAATTATTATCCATATTTCATTCTGAAAGTTACATTCAGGATACTATTGCATCAATCTGCATGGTTTACTGAAACACACTTTAGAGGTACCTAAAAAGTTCTTTATCCTTTAAAGTGTCAGTTCAGGATTTTCCATTTCCCTGGAGATAACTGATGCCAATCCAATGTCCTTAAAAAAAGTGCACAGAAAACAATTCCTATTTTACATGAGGTCATGGGTGAATCTAAATGTCATAAGCTGATTTCCCCATTGATCAATTAAGGTGCTATTCTTGACCCATTTTAAAAATATACATGCATAATGTTAACTTTCCAATATAATTTACATAATATATTGTAATACTTTAAATTCTATCTACTTTTAACATTTTGCATCGATGACATTGCTGAACAGATTGCTTCAGAACAAATATTTGTTAAAATATTTGTCAGGCTAATGTACATACATTTTTGAGAAACTCCTTTCTATACACTTATGCATCAAATGTACTATTGCCTACAAGTATTTTTTACAACTCATTTATATTACTTTTTCTCCAAAATCGATAAAATACAAATGTTTAATGTGATAATTTGACTCACATTTTCTAATCTGATAATAATAATAAAAAAAAAGGTACCTTACTTAGAGCACTTTAAATTTTCATCATTTTTAATTTTATTCTTGACCTTCATTGAAAAGACACAACGAAATGAGGGGAGGAAAAACTTTTTCTCATTCTCCTTACAGCCCCTGGCTGGGTCTGAAAATCAAAATGACAAGAACAGATTGACAGGAGAAGAGCATTCAAATGTATTTAATATACGTTTTATGTGACATGGGAGCCTTCATAAGGAAATGAAGACCCAAAGAAACAGACATGAGTATATTTATGCTAGGTGTGATGATGAGTGAGTAGGCATGGAAAAATATGATAGATTAAGGAATATATGGTAAATTTAGTGAACTGGGGACAACATAGGGAGCTCTTTGTTAGGAATCTTCTCAGCAGTCTTTTGTCTCTGGAGATAAGGATGCTTCCTCTTGGTATAGAAAGAGCACCTCTCATCTGAGGGCTCTCTAACTTATATCCTGCGGGGAGGAAGGGAGGGAAAAAGGTCAGAGTAACTGACCTCTCTGTTTCTGCTATTTTTCCAAACTCCTTCACCTTAAGATATTCAATATATTTGGTGGGAGCTTGTCCTGAACTTCATCACAAATAACTCAGATTGTAATCGCATAAGATTCATTTCATACAGGGCAGGATTCTAAAGTCAACTAGAATTTCTGAACTAGTTATATACACAGGTGTGGGCTAGATTGACCATACGGTTTATTTTCTAACCCAAGCTGTTTTAAAGTGAAAATGTGTGCTAATAATAGTCACACAGCTAGCAAAGTTGTAAACCGGGAAGGAAATATGGTCACTCTGGGATGAACAAATGATTGATTGTGAAGCAAAAATATTTGTTTGGTAAGTGCAGAAACATTTCAAGTGGAATCAGCTTTTCAAGGGAACTTATGGATTTAGCAAAACTAAAAAGCGACAAATCATTGCTTTTTCCAGCTTTTAAAGATATATTAAATCAGGACATTATATAAAATGATATAGACAATGATACTATCTCTCATTGCTCAGTCAGTTCACATATATTCTCATTTTGAAACTATTTTAAAGTAGGAAAGAAATCTTCACCCAATTTTTTCATCCTTTCATTTTTGCAATGTTATAGGTAACAGGGATAAATGAAATTATGACTATTTTGATTGTATAACGTTACCACTGTTCACAGAAGTTATGTATAGATAATGAAAGATATTTTCTTGGGAATCCTAATTTTCATAATGTAAATTAATAACTTTTAATTTAAACCATCTTCTTCTTGAGAAAAAAATAAGTCACAATTAGTAGAAAAGCATATTTGCATCCAAAGCGAATAACAAAAATTCATAATAATTTACCTTATAACTTTAAGGTAAATAGACCACATAAAACCGTGCCCAAAACATTGTAAATAAAATTATTTGATTTAAAAAGCATACTAAAAAAATCCTTTACACATCAAATACAATCAGCAAACATTGAATTTCTTAGAAATGTAGGTATCTTTGGGTAAAAAGATTTGTTTCTACCTATTCGTGAACATCTAAAAAAATAAGTGAAATCTTTCCTTTTAAATATTACAATTAGGAGTTCAGTATTTTCGTAAAAATTAATTTCACTAAACTCTTACCATGTTATCTAAAAAAACCATCATATCATGCGTTGAGGCACAAAACACACACAGTATTGAAATAACTGGCATAAAGTGACACAGTAGTCTAACCTTGTAACTCACCCCAGTATTACTGGAGGCAGCAAGGCTGCATCATACGATGCAACAGTCATTTTGTCAGGCACGTGCTTTAGTCACAATGATTCCTCTCCCCTGCAGGCTGTTGAATGAAAATGCAAACTTGTAATTTCTATTACAGACAATAGAGGTCAACAGGAGGATCAAAAGTTGCACATCTCTCAAATTGTACACTCTGTTACAAGTGCTGACAACTTATGCTAGAGAAATAAAACTGAAGTAAAATGAGGTTTGAAAATACCCTGCTTAACTCTAATCAAACACAATAAATGTAACCTTAATACAGCACAGAGCTCCCTGAATTCTTTGGAACCAGAGACTGGTGCTCCTATGAAAATCTAATGCCTGATGATCTGAGGTGGAGCTGAGGCGGTGATGCTAGGCTAGCACTGGGGAGCGGATGCAAATACAGCTGAAGCTTCGCTCAGGCCATTCATCTCCTGCCATGCAGCCCGGTTCCTAACAGACCACTGACTGGTACCAGTCCACGGCCTGTGGTTTAGAGACCCCTGATCTAACAGATATAAAATAGTTCTCACAAGCACAGTATACTACAGATGCTATATATATTTATGGCTCCGGCCCCATAAATTAATGATTTCCTTCTGAGTATCTAAAGGCCAAAATGTGGTTTTTGACAAATTATGTATTTTAGATTTCTTACTTTAAATAGTTAATTTTAAGAACAGTTATATCTTCCATTTCTGAAGGAAAATACATTGACTAACCACTAGATCATGGTTTTCACAAAGTATATAGTTATGTTTGTTTGAAGGCAGTTAGCTATGCATTACCAACAAAAGTTAGCAACTTCTGTTGTGGCTCATGCTGTTCCTCTTTGTGGCACTTTCAAACTTTTATGGTTATACTACCTTTTTTTTTTTTCTTAAGTCAGGGATTACCTTTCTTGGGAAGCTTCTCTTCCAATATTTACAGAAAAAAAATTCACAGTGTACACAGCACCTTTTGTTTAACTAAGTCTCATCAATTTTTTTTAAAGAAAACATGGTCTTTTTTTGCAACAAGTTTCATATTCTAAGCAACGATGAAATAGGCAATGAAAACATGGGTAGTGTATTCCACTTACATGAAAACATTAGAATTGTTTGTAAAAGATAAAGCACAGAGGTAGTGCAATGTTCTATATTTCCTAAATATATTCCGCTCTGTCTACTGAAGTGGGTACTTCAGGGTACATTCTGACTATAATTTAATCACTTTTGGTAAATGAGTATCACTTACTGTAAATCTGATCATACTCTGCTCTGAAGAATTTCTGCAATCTTTTTATTTGCTGTCAGCTCCTTTTGAAAATAAATTTTCCCACTATAGTCTTACCCTTAAAGTCACAATGATGCTTTGCAGGGTTCTTAGTGAAAGGAAACATAAGCTAATTCAAATATGAGAATTGGCAGTGCATAACATAAAAACATAAGCACTTGAAACCTTTTGGCTCACTTCTATGTAGTAACTAATTTCATACGTTGTTATAAACCACACAATTTTTTCAAATGATTGAAGGGCTGCCATTAATTATTCTTTTTCTATTTTTTGTTTTTACTTTTAGTTTTTAAAATTGTCAACTATACAAAAAGAGACCAAAAATAGAATAAACCTGCATATCTCTATCACATAATGTTAATTATTTTCAATTCATGGCCCATCTTGAACTATCTAATATTATTTTGAAGAAAATCCTGAACACATAATTTTATTCTTAAATATTTCATATATGTACATATACAAATATTTCTCATATATACATATACATGTATATATAATGAGGATTCCTTTTTAAAAACATAGTCATATTATAATTACTTTTTAAAATTTTTACAATGATTTCTTACTATCAAATCTCCAGTAACCAAATTTCTCGTCTTATGTTTTAATTAAAAAATTTGTTTTTCTTGTGTAAGGATAGCTATACATTGTTACTGGTCGATATGTGTTTAAGTCTCTCTTTTTTTAAAGTATATTAATGCTAATTGCTACTGGCTGGTTAAATTTACTAAATCTCCTACTTTTTATTTAAACTACTTTATTGAGATATGATTGACATATAATGACCTGTACATATTTAATATATACAATTGAGTTTGGAGATAAGCATACACCTGTGAAACTATCATTACAATTGATATCATAAACATATCCATCACTGCCAAAAGTTTCCTCCTGCCCTATTTATTTTTTTATAATACTTTATATAAGATCTACTCTCCTAGCAGGTTCTTAAGTATACAATACAGCACTGTTAACTATAGTCTCTATGTTATACAGGAGATCTCTAGTATAACTGAAACATTGTACACTTTGACTAATACTTCCTCGTTTCCCGTCCTCCTCGCCAGTCCCTGGCAACTATCAATCTACTCTGTGTTTATATGAGTTTGACTACTTTAGATTCCTCATATAACTAATATCATGTAGTATTTGTCATTCTGTGTCCGGCTTATTTAACTTAGCATAACGTTCTCCAGGTTCATCTATGTTGTTGAAAATGGCAGAATTTCCTGCCATCTTTTTTAAGGCTGAATAATAGTTATTATTATTATTATTATTATATACATATATATGCACATATATAACATTTTCTTTATCCATTCATCCAATGATGAACATTTAGGTAGTTTCTTCCTCTTGACTACTGTGAACGATGCTGCAATGAACATGGGAGTACAGATTCTTAAGTCTTTTTTAATCTATAGGTTTGCACTCCTCTCACAGGCACATTCTCTCTCTCTTCTTTGCAATTTATTTGTTGAAGAAACTAGATTTCTTGTACTGTCCATTTTCCCGTAGTCTGGATTTTGCTGACAGGATCTCTGTAGTTCCTTAACACTTTCCTCTATCCTCTGTATTTCCTGTACAATTGAAATTAGATCTAGAGGCTTAATCAAATTCAGGTTTAATATTTTGGGCAAGAATACTCCATAAGTGCTATTGTGAAGTATTCTTTAATAGTAAACCCATTTGCATTTTGACCGTTGTAACGTTGTGGTTAAAGCACAGCTTTGGAGAATGAATACATGGAATCTAATCCTGGTTTTGCCTCAGTGAAGTGGTGAAACCTTATGAATTAATCGGTTCCTCACTTCCTCCACACATGTGAAATGGAGACAATAAATATACCTAACAAATAAGATTTCAGTCAAGACTAGATAAATTAATTCAGATAAAGCACTTCAAGTAATGCTTGATACATATAAGTACTCAATACATGTTAGTTATTATTACCAAATAGGTGGAATTATAAAGAGGAACATGCAGAAAATATTTGCAACAATTTTTATCCATATAGTAGCTAAAATGACAGCTCTAGAATGAATGGACTTTCAGTTCCCGATATAAAAGTTGAAGTGTGAGTGGACTAAAAATTCCAAATATATCAGAGAACTGGTAATAAAAGATGCAGTCTTTTGCTGGTAGGTCAATGATTGAACATCCCATAGGTTGCTAATGATTGAAAGAAATTGCTCTCTCCAGTTCGGGAAAATGTATTGTGCCCTTCTATGTATATCATTTTTGGCTCAACTTCATAAAATAACCACAAGCATGATCAATTCACATTTTATTCTTGCTTACATATATTTTGACAGCATCAAGCTAAGCAAAACAACTTTCTTAGCTAGGGAGAAGACATGGGTTCATCTCTTGCTATACAGAGCAATAGTTTGTAAATAAATTTTTCACCCTTTTAGGGATAGGGCATAAATGTTTCACATATTCAATCAGTGGTTTACAGAATTTCTAAGGGAGCAAAATCACTTAATATGCATTTTTTTAAAACCACAATCTTGAGAATGGCTATTAACTAAGGATTTAACAAACATCAAATTATAAAATCCATAAAATTGGAAAATGGTGAAGATGTGAAGTTGGTTGAGCAATGGAAAATTTAGGCTGGGTATTTAAGGAAACTGCCTATTAGCAAGAACGATTAGATAATAAAATGGTACTTTTCTTAAGCTCCATAAATTTCAAAAGTAAATTGGAAAACATATTGGAAGAAAATGTTCCACCCCACCAGGGGAATAAATGAAATGGTCTTTTCATCTCCTGTTTCTATAAGCTGGTCTGCAAATTAGATGCATAAAATTTACCTACCCAAACTATGAACACGGTAAGTCCAATATTAGGCTTAGTCCGAGTTTCACTGGGAAAAGTTCCATTTCCAGATCTTCAGCCAAAAGCTGAATAATACCAATATGGAAATTTGGAGCCAAATCAATTGTTAAAGTCAGATTATGAGATTTTAACTGCCATTCTAAAACTACTTATGCAGCCTTTCTATGTTATTTCCACTTGCCAGATCAACACCCAAGAGTCATTTTGACATTTAAAAAAAAATCCCAATTACATATCCAACTGCTGATTTACAAAGCAAAAGGCAACCTGTGATTTTGGCTTTAAAACCTAGTCTGCCTCAGGGATAGATGGATGAAAGAAATTCTAGCCTACTGTTTAAGGGCTAATATTCTCACATTTCCATATCCCATTTAGGGCGGGTAGATTTTAGCACTTCAGTTTAAGCAATATCACTTTATATAAGGTGCTTGAGTGGAATAGGCAGCAAGCAGGAAAGGGATAATAAATGGCAGAGAAGCAAAGAGGCTGCTGCTGCAGGTAGCCTTCTATGCCAATTGCCAAAGGAAAATGTCTGTGAAAAGTGAACACATTTTTTTCCGTGAGTGAGGGATGAGAATTTAATAGTAAAACAGTAAATTGAGTGTCTGTCCTTTTACCTCTTACTAGAATTCCTTTGTTGTCCTTTGCATGGGGAAGGTTAACAGCTCAACTTAATTCTTCACTCCAAGGAACTTTACAGGCTGTCATTTGGTTAAGGTCTAATGGGCCTTCCGGGATTTGATAGCTGAATGCTGTGCTCACTGGAGCAGGCTGCTCCACAGAGGGCCTGGAAAAGAATGTTTGAGTTGGAGAGAAGGTGCTGCTGCTCCAACTGCTTTTCCACCTGCAAAAACAAAACCTTTGGGGACAGTAGCACTGCAGTTAACAGGGATCCCAGGAATGAGAAAGGTGTTAAAGTAGCCAGTTCTTCTGTTTGCCAAGGATTTTCTGGCCTTGATGTTTTTGGCAAAATTTTGAAATATCCCACTTCTCTCACTCTGCGCTTTTCCCTTCTCATTTCTCAGGATGTTTTTGAGAACTGGGCTTAGTCCAAACAGAAAGACAGAATTTTAAGAGGATGTGAGAGCCACACTCCTGGGTTCCCCATATGCCTGTATGCAGCACTTGGCTGCTGTGAAGACTTTGGGGTGGGGGGGCGGAGGCAGTGAATAGCAATAAAAAGATCAAGTTGTCAACCACCTCAGCCTCCATATTGGAGAAGGACACTCCTAAAACCTCTTGCTGACTAAATCAGATGGGAAATTTCAAAACATTACCAATTGAAAATGCCACAGATTTTACTCAGAGGACTCTGAAGGTCAAGTTCGTATTTAACCATGTTGAATTGGGAACATTCCTGATAGGAGCACCTTACAAACTATTTTCTAAAATTCCCATTCAAAAACCTGAATCATCCGCACATCTGCATTAGCCTGCTGTGATATAGTGACACAGTCTCTTCTCCCAACCTAGTTTTAAAAATGTTACTTTTGATTACAAAACATATATAATTTTTTCTTATGTTTCTTTTAAAATTTGTATTGTAATAAAGTATATATAGTATAAAATATGCCATTTAAACATTTTCAGTGTCCAAATGAGTGGTATTAATTATATTCACAATGTTGGGACTTTTCCATTGTCCCAAACAGAAACTCTGTAAAAAAAAAAAAAAATGTTTTTAAAGAGTGGTTTTTACTATCACAGCTGCCATAAGTCGTGGTCAATGCAATCTCAAAATAATCATGACTAACAGTCATGTATATATTTTCTAAAAGAAAATTAATTAGCTTAAAATAATTATTAGAAAATGGTAAAACCACTGCCACTGATCGCTAAACCTGCATGGTCCATAAAGTGTTTTTATTTCAGCTTACTAATCAGATATTTTTATATAATATAAAATTTCAATGAGTAAGTAAAATTAGTGACCCAGATAATCATGATTAAAAATAGCTCAAACAATAAAAATAAACAAACAAAAGCATAATGTGATGCCGAAGGCTAAAAACGTAAAACTACAAAGAGAATTTGCAAGGTCAGAAGAATCAAGCCATGATTAAAATCTAGAACTCTAATGTATTATTTTAGAAAAACATTTCCAAATTAATAATTAGATTTCAAAGAAAATTTAGCTGTGTTTTTGAATTTACTTTAGATAGGGATCCAAAATATAAGTTTAGGAGTCTCATATATAATGTTATCTCAGCCACTAATCAAATTTGCCTTGTCTTTCAAAAGGCAAAAGTAAAATATGAAATATAGATTTACCAATTTTAGGCACAACTTCTCATTTCAGTCAACTCTTGCTCATTGATTAGTAAATCCAATCAGTGGCAATGACAATTTGAGAAGTAAATCCTTCCATCAAATCTTAAATCTTACACATTGCATCTTTGAAGTTTACCCTTTCCTTTCATCATCATGAATTTCAATGCCATGTGAGGTAAATACATCATTTATTTTAATCCTGTTGAAATGAATGGATGAACTTAAATAACAATGCAAGCCTTTTCTCACATAGTCCTGTAATTCACTTTGAAGTGATAGCACTTTTAGGATTAAGATGTATACATTTTGGTTCTTTGACTAGTTGTCCTCTCTTTGTGTACTATATTAATAAGAATTTAAAGCAAGACCAAGTCACATCTGCCTTCTAATACAAGTCTTAAGTCATAAACAAAATTCTACTAGAGTAGCCAAGATTAATAACTATTTTGAAAGAAATAAAACTATTGTTTAGTAACTACAGACTATTTAATCTCTTGCATTAGGGTGACTATCAATAAAATCAGTCTTGAAAATATTTTCATTTATTATCATGTTGACAGCATTAAATGAAAGGAATTTGAAATACCACTGCAGAAGAAATGAATAACTATTTAATTTTTAACTATAGCTTTCTGAAAAGAAGGTTGTTCTTCTAGGAATAGCTATAAGCAAAAACTATATTATGTATTATTTAGATTTAATATGCTGATTTATTTTAGATGAAATTTAACTGCTAACAGTTTACATTTAAAGGTTGTTCAAAAGAAAATGTCAAAGGAAGAAAATCTTCTAATATATCACCACCTAAAGGTAATCATTCTTAATATTTCAGAGTATTTCTTTCCATTTTTCCTTCTACAATATTATTAATTTTTCCTAACTAAAAATTAATATATACCAGGATATGAAACCTTAGATAAGTCAATGAACAGAAAGTAAATTAATAATAATAATAATGTTTTAAAACATATTTCAACCATCATTGTAAATAGTCATATACCCTTTGAGTCCATTTTTTGAGTGTTTAGTTTTGTACCCTTTTCTTCAAACATTTTTAACAGCAATAGTTTTGTTTTACTCTAATTAAAAAATAAGTAAATGCCTGATGCAGAAAGCTTGGCAGAGAGCGAGATAAAAGGATATAATAAAATCACCTACAACCTTAACCAACAGCTCACTGATAATTTTATTCATGTTCTATCAATGTAATCAGAATCCTATATACTCCCATTATCCATCAATAGATTCTAACCTTTTCTTCTATCAATGTAATCAGAATCCTATATACTCCCATAGATTCTAACCTTTTTAATATGATTCAGAATATCTCAAAGCAATATCTAAGGATTCACTTACAGAAGAAAAATCATGAATATTCTTTGATATTGTGAGGCAAGCCATGATAAATGGTAACTCTCATTCTTAGCTATCATGGCCCTCCAATGTCCTAGTCCCCTTCCTGACAAACCATTCCTTACCCTCCTATCCGTTTTCTACCCATTTCTGAGCAAGTCAGATCCCTATTGTCCTTCATTTCTACTTTGCTGGTTCCATTCATGCTATTCCTCATTGCAATATCATCTTTGGTTGCCATTGTTTTTTGTTGCTTAACTGTTTTTGTGTATGAGTGTTTAACAAATCCAATGTCTAGTCTTCCTAGAGGCCTGAGTCAAAGCTTCACCAAAGCAGAACACCTTCTTCTACAGCTTAGAGACCATATTTCCTGATATATATTTGAGGCAGATATAGGGAATCAAGAAAGGGACTTAGTTATCAGAAGAGGCTAGGTGATGACAAGAAACACGAAAAAGATATCAAATTCCTTGAAATGACTACAAAATCAGAAAAGGAACCATAAAATTACTGATCTTTGCAGACAAGCCGAGCTACTGCTTTTAAGCTTTGGCTGGGAAAATGACTGATTTTTATGTAGACCTGATATTTATCTGAGAGATGGCTAAATATTCCCTTCAATAAAAATGAAATATGCCAGAAGAGGAAACCAGGCAAGGCATTACTCTGAATGACTTAAGTCAGTGGAATTATGTGATAATTAGAGATAAATCCAGATTTTGTGAGACCTGAAGTTTGTATAATTTATGGGGCTCTCTAAGAAAAAGAATACAAAATTACAAATACAAAAATTAAGTATGAAGGTGACCATCACTTTGGAATGAGAAAAGAAATGCCAACAAAATATTAAAAACTTGGAGGTCTGTGTACATTTATACTTTAGATCTCTTTAGAAGATTTATAAATACAATTGTATAGGCATGCTTCCTGATAACAACCTGCCTCTGTTCTCCACCTAGAACATTCTACAACTCCCAGCACTCACAGGGGCCTGTCGAAGTGAGGGGCACTGAAGCTGAAACTTGGTAAGCTTCATGGCAAATCTGCTTCTGGTTTTAATTGTAAAACTTCAGGCAATAGGAGCCAGATGGTGAGATCACTTTAGTAGGCAAGCAGTCCGTCCTAATTTCCTTGAATGTCTACCAAATAGAATTCTCACTGAGTGCTATAAAGGTATAAACAAAGTACAAAACTATAAAAATACAATGGTTTAGCAGAGGATGGAGCCTAAATGGAGTCTGAGGGACAGGTGTGAGCGGTGGGGGAGGCTTCCCATAGCTGGGCCTTGAACAGTGCCTTAGATTTCAACAGAGAGGTAGAGAGCATTCAAGACAGAAATAAAAACAAGTATGAGAGAACAGGGCAGCCTAAGGAAAAGCAAGACTGTCAGGTGGAGTTTAACTTATGTTATGTGGGAATTTGGAATGAGAAAAATGAGTGTACCCCATAGACTGCTTCAGGATTTCAGATGGTCTTGAGTGCTGTCTTAAGGCATAGGTACTGAATTAGAACGACATAGAATAAAAACAAGTTTTGTTTTGTTCTGTTTGTTTGTTGTAAAGAAAATAAGAAATATTTAATGATATACTTAGGTCATCCAGCAAATTATTAACTAAATAATTAGAAAGTTGCCAGGGAGTTTTATTATTATAATATCTTAGATCACAGCAGAGAAATTTTATATGTGTGTCGGTGGAGATGGGAGTACAGATTAAAGAAGAAGAAAACGAGCAGGTTTCTTCCCACAGAAAAAAGTCCTCTAAATTCACAACGCATGTAAACTGAAGACACTTGCTAATGATGAATCAAATGTGTAAATAGAAGAGTTCTGCTCAGAAGAGTTAAGAAGGCAAGTCCTAGACTTAGACTTTCTGAGTTTGAATCTTGGCTTGATCTCTTCTGGTATGATTTTTGGCTCATTGCTCAGTTGTGTGCCTCGGTTTTAACATCAGTAAAGTGGAACCAATCATATCTACCTCACGTTGCTGTGTCGATCCACAGGCAGTAGGTTATGAAAGCACTTAGCAATGCCTAGTTTGGTTAACGTGGGCTATAATGTTAGCTGTCATTCTTATTATTTCTGTTTCTGGTTCTATTGTCACTGAGAATACTGAGACGATCTCCTTTCTTCAGTTCAAGATTGAATCCCCTAGGTTCAGTCTTGCTCTTCTCAATTCAATCTCTAAACCACAGCCAGAGAACTTCCTGGAGTCCATATGTTATTATTTGATATCTGCCACAAACTCAGGACAAGGCCCACATTTCTCACTTGGCCTGGCGTCTGACTACCTTTCCAGTTCATCTGCTATCACTCTCCATCTAATATTTTAAGATCCAGTCTTCTTGATTTCCAGGTTATTTGGTTTCTGGCCCATAAGGTTCAGTAGAAGTGGTTCCACTGTAGTTCTTCTACCAGATAACCCTCTCCATCATTTAGCTTAGTTTAGCCATCCTTTTCACTGAGGTGACTGACCTAATGTTTAAACTGGATTTAGCTGCCCTTCTTAGGAGCAACCAGAGCATTTTCTTATCTCAATTGTAGCCTGTAGCATGCAGTATTTAAATTTCCTGCTTATAGATCTAGATTCTGCACAATAAATTCCTTGGAGGCAGGGAGTATGTAGTTTGCTTCTAGCAGCCAGCATAGTAGTTAACACAATAAAGCCTCACTGAATAAATAATTAAGAGTAAGAGTGGTGGTTGTCTCTGGGGAGGCGACGAATATTGACTGGAAAGGGGCAAAAGGAAACCTTCTGGCATGACAGAAATCTGTATCTTGGTCTGAATGATGGTTACACATACATGTGTAAACATTTATTGAGCTGAACTGTTAAAATTCTTATACTTTGCTTCAATAAAAATAATTCAGTCCTCAATTCTTAAAAATGAAAAAAGTGCAAAACAAGGCAAAACTCATTTATGCTATTAGAAGTCAGGATTATGCTATTTTGCTAATAGAAGTAAGTTACTAATAAGTCCTACTAAGCCCTAGTTACTGGGTATTTTTAGTTCATGAAAATCTATTGAGCTCTACTCTAATATGTATATTTATGTAGGTATATTACACTTGACAAGTTAAAAGAGTAAGAATGAGTGAATAACAATATATATTACATTAAACCTCCCTATTTGTGATGAGAACAAGTCCGTTTCCTCAAACTGCTCCCTCGTCTCACATCAGAATCAGCTAAAATAAAATGGCAAAACCAACTTTTTCTCTCTACTTTATGGTCCATCTATGTACATTAATGTTTATAAAGACAGATTCATATTATGTATATACATGGTAAGGTACCTATGTCTTTAGTAACTTTTGTGCAGTAGTGAACTGCAAATCTCTGCAACACAGCTCTTTCAGATGTTATTTTTAACACATGGATTCTAAGAACAATTAGCTAGAATTACTTTTGGTGTAAAGTGTGTGTGTGTTTGTGTGTGTGTGTGTGTGTGTGTTTTAATTATTTTCTTTTACAGATCTTAGAGTCACAAAAATCTTTACACATTCCTCTTGCCTCAGATGAACTATTGTTTAAAACAAGACTTAAATAGAAATGCAATTTAGATGCTTCTTAAAACATTCCTAGAGCTTAAAAAAATAAAATAAAAACATTTTCACACTCTCTCCAATTTCCCTGTAGAGCATTTATGCATGATTTGGACTCTGGTATACCTATGCTAACAGCAAGAATTCTTAATATAGATATACATTTAGCAGCCACATTGTGAACAGCATAGATAAAGGAATAAACGTTACATCAAATCAAAGTATCAGCACAATGCCCTCAACACCCAAAGGCGAGGAGGGAGCTTTCAATCTCGGATTCCATGCATGGTACTCAGCAAGATATCGGTTAACTAATTACAGTCAGGTCTGTATTAAATAGCAAATCCATTGGATAAAAAGGTACCATACCACAAGGCAGAAGCAAGAAATTGGGACTCAATCCACCCTATCTTACTTCACATCATTTCAATGAACAACCTAAACTGCAGTGCTTTTAAATAGAATAATATTTATCACAAACCTTTTAATATTACTGCAGACTTTAAAGTACCAAAAATGCAGCTTATTTAACTAAAAATCCTTATCATTATAGATTTCTAAATTTTCTTTTCCACATACAATTTATTTTCCAAACACACATTTCAACAACCTAAAAAGTACAATGTTTAAAGAGAGATTTAGGAAACTCTTCCCCAGAAGGCAAGAAATACATCAGTCATTGATGTCAATCCATAACAGTTCAAATCACCAAAGGTATTTGGTAAACTTTAATCACTGTCACAACTGCAAAGGTTACTGAGCATCTCCAACACAAATCAATTACAACAGTGTTGCACAAATGTGAGAGTGGATATTGAGTGAATGTGTGTGTGCTTCCTTGACAATTTAACCTTCTGTTATATCAGCATTAAGTTCAGCTACATATAACAATAGCAGCAATAATAATAACAATACCAACAAAAGATGACAAAAAAGCTAAATATTTATTTTCATTCTGTAATAGATTGAGGCAGCCATCCTTATTGTGCTGCCTCATTTCACAATATGGCTGCTTGTGCTCCAGTCATCATGTCCACATCCCAGGAAAAAAGAAAGGGAATAAGAATGAAGACCTCATTAGCTTTGAAGATATTTCCTGAAAGTTGCACATAACACTTAGTTCTCATTGGTCAAAATGTGTTTCTAAGGTCACAACTATCAGAAGGGGAAGTCTAGTTTTTGAGCTGGACAACAAGATAGTCAGCTAAAATTTGGGATTGTTATTAATAAGAGGAGGAGAATTGATAATTAGAGTAGACATATTTTTTTCTCTCACTCTAAAAACATTAAACAGACCCCTAGCCTCCTAGAAAAAAAAAAACACCCACTAGACAATTCAATCAAAGAATTAAAAGGAAAACACTTATACTATTATTTACCATAATGTAAATAAAAGCTAATTAAATTTTTTAACTGAATATTTCACTGACTTTCATAAATATAACTAAAGAAATATTTCAAAGAACATTCAAAGCTTTAAAATACTATATGAGTATAATTTATTGGTGGGGGAGAGGAGAAGAGGGGGCCAATTAATTTCTTTTTAAAGAGAAGAGTTAACTTAGAAATAATTTCATCCCACTACTAACTCAGAATTAATGCACTCGGTTAGGCTGTCATATTTGAGAACCACTGATTTGAACATACTATTTCTGGAAATAATTTCTTTTAGTAATTACTAACAGTTTACGAAAAGATCGGCAATTTTATTTTTCCAAGTGTTCAAGTAATCTTAACTCATCAAAATGCTAAAATCTTTTATATCAGAATTGTCTAAGACTTACTCATATAAATGGCCTGCCTGTTCCCTGACAGCTGGAACCTCTTAGTGCGGATCTATCGCCTAACCCCACCCCAAGCACTGGGACTCATCTGGCCTCTAAGCCAGAATCCATAGCTCATTGTCCAACTCTCAGCTCCACTCTGATCTGGCAACCAGGTTTTAGTAGCAGAGTCTCTGCACTTAGCCTGATGCCAGGCTTTTCTCATACTAGGTTCTGGAAGAATTGTTCCACAGCATATCAGAGAGTCTCCGGCAAGATCGTGAATGAACCTTCCATTAATAGGAACCTACTACCTCATCATATAGTTCTTTATACTGTTTGTTTGAACACCTACTCATGTATTTAGTAAACCAACATTGAAACCTGGCTAGTCAGGCATGTTGCCAGGTACTGCTAATAAAAATATCAAAGGCTCAGTTATCCGCCCTCTAGTGGGGAAGACAGCTGTAATTGTTAAAATTATATTTCTTATAAAGAGTCAGATTTGGCCGCTTAGGGATTTTCATCCATTGTTCTTAAGTCTGAATTCTATAGTCACATGGAATAGATTCCATTCAGATTTCCACAAATCCACCCTCCAATCTGAAATATTTCAAATAGGATTATATTCTCATCAACATCCCCAAACTTCACTGTGCCCCCTACATCCTACAAATAACCTTCATTCGAAATCATATACACATTCTTCACTTTTCTTCTCCAAGATATTAAAACCCTGTGACTGTAACTCTTACATTAAATGGTTTCTAGTTTCTTCACTCTCTTTTGGGATAAGTTCCAATTCGAAAATACCCTCCCTGAAATGAAGCACTGAGAAATGAATCAAGTATAAGAAAACATACTAGTATGCCTTACCTCTACTGAACAAAACCTAGTTATTCCATCTAGAATAACATGTCATGATTCTTGGCCAAAAAGAAAAGAAAGAAAAAGAAAAGGCTGCAAATGAATTTAAGGACCTTTTTAAGTCACTTTTGAGCTGACGGTGATTTAAGTCACTTTTGAGCCGACGGTGATTTTAAGTTCTGGAAGTTCTGGTTCTCTCATCCTTGGTGTCTTCCTTTAGCTTGCTTCCTCTGTGAGGCAGTCTGGTATGGTAATTCACATATCGTTCCCCACTTACTACATGAACTTGAGAAAATCAAGATTCTGAACCTCAGGTATTATAAAATCATGAAAATAAGGGTCCTTACTCCTTAAGGTTTGTGAAGGTGATATCAGCCAATATGTATAAAGCACAGTAACTGGCAGAGTAACCTACGTAAAAGGCCAGAATTAATAGCTACTGTTTTAGTTATAAATAGTTTACTTATAGCTTAGGACTAATTCATCAAAAATAGATGTTAAGTAATTTCAAGACTATCTAATACCGCTCTGTCATTCAACTCAAGAGCCCTTATTAATCACCCGATATATGTTATGTTTTGTGCCAGGTGCAGGTGATACAAAAATTAAGTTGTCTTAACCTCAAGTAACCCAATGTTTAACAAAAAACCTTGCACATATAGAAATACTTTGCACAGATGGGGTTTGATAGGACAATATTCCTGTTACCCCATTGCATCCCACTCTGTACTAAATATAACGCTCCTCAGCATCAGTGAGCATTCAGTAAATGTTATTTGATGTTCCCTATTCAGATATTTCAGGCAAATAGTAATGTTGACTTTTTACACAATATATTTTGGTTTGGAACTTTATAAATTAACTTCTTTTCATCTTGGAGTAGATATATATACACTGGTATTTCCTATTTCTTAGGATTTAAGGGATAGTGAAAAGCACCACTGCCATCTCTCAGAATAAATCTCTAGGAAGGTGATGGCATGAGGCTAAAAATATATTTATATAATATTATACAATATTAAAACTACCTGGGAATTGATAAAATGATTTGACATATACCAAAATATTTTAAAATGACTACCTCTAGGTGGCGAGATCATGAGAGATTTTGTTAATATCTCTATACTTTTAAATTCTTTAAACACTTCTCAAGGAGTGTGCATATTAGAAGGGATATACAAGGAACTCTAATAGGAGAAAGGAAACAGATGAGTGATGGTGGCCCAGGAATACAGATGACGCAGGATTAAGAATGAGTTCAGAGGGCTCTAGATGGATGAGGGTTACAAGCTAAAGAATAAGATCAACAGTAGAAGGGATTAGAATAATAATGAAAATATAGTTTTACTATTAGAGTATCTAGTTCTCTTTACATTTTGGACAGTCATATCTCCAATTTTGTTACTGAGAAGGTAGGCCCATTGTCCAATGGAATGATTGAAGCACAATAATTTTAGCCTATCTTCCCAAAATTTAGGCAAAAATATGAAACATAATCTTGTTGCAACTTTTAAAAAATATGTGAATTGTCCTTAAACACACTAGTCTTAGTAATGCTTCATAATGGAAAAAATAAACTAATTTATGAACCACACATACAGCTCTTTGATTTATGAACAAAGTAATGCATTTTTAAAGTATGAGAATCTGAATAAATACCTGTAAAATTAACAAATGAAATTAATCTTTTTTATTGCTGTTGCTATCCTATATCCTTCTCTCTGAAACAAATAGATAGACAGACAGATAGACATTGACAGAACTATATCATTTTAATTAAAAATATTATTTGATTTCCCCTAACAGAACCAAAATCCTTCTCTAAATGCGCAAAATATCAAATCAGTATCTTAATCATGTAACTTCACATTCTCTTTTGCAAAGACATTTTATTATATTTCCCTATTAGTCCTCAGAGTTCATTACTTGTGTTTTACTCATTTTATATCCCTTAAGAGCAGAATTAAATTATTTTTAAGACTGGCATTATAAAGCTATAATAAATAAATATGTTTCCCAAAGTTCTGAGAATATTCTATGAACTCAATCAACATTTATTACTTTAATAAAAAATATTTTGCATTTTGTGCAACCGGATTGTGGAAACTGCCCAACAGCATTTTAAAGCTACTTCTCATATGAGTGACTATCAATCTTTTATCTGTTCTCAATCTTTCCTTATGAATACCATGCAATTGATTTCTGTCATCCCTCTGCACATTCATGATGGAGGTGGAGGGCAGAGGCTTTATGGTGAGGTTCTCTTCTTTCTGAACATTCACCACACGATAAGTTCTATAGCAAAGACTCTCTTCTTAGATTCGTTGAGTTGCGGTTTTCTTTTTAGTAATGATATAGTCAATCCAAAAAATAATATTACACCAAATCAGATTTCATATATATTATTTTTTCCTAAAGTAAAAAACTCTCAAGGTGCTTAGTGAAATGCTAAATGCTTTATATTGACAGACTACCACTCTTCAGCAATCTATATTTGCAGCCTGCCAAAAATGAAAGCTGTAGTTGAATCTTCTTTGTCGCTCACAGTATTTTAAATTACAAATGATGTTGATTTTAGTCATCTTTGCTCTATTCACTCACAAAGCTGGATGCTGCACAAGTCAGCTCTCAGAATCAGTCTAAAATACTTTTATTGGGCTTAGCACTTGCATAGTACATTATACCTTCAAAATACTTTGTAAACATTTACTAGTCAATCCTCACCAAGAAAGAAAAAAGAAAAAATATCTTGATCTACTGAGAGATATTTGTAAAACAGGTCTTAGGAAGAGTTTTCCTATAGATTAAATTTGAAGGCAAGATATTTATTTATTTAGCATATATTTTAGGAAGTAATTGTCAGCTCTTCGCTTTCCATTGTAACAGAGTACATACTTTCAATTTTAGTGATCATATGAATTAGAGAAGTATTAATATTATTAACAACCAATAGAAAATATGCCACATAAGGAATTCTTAACATATTGAATGCTGCTTTGCACACTATACAAAGCAAATGTTTTGTGGTAAGTCGATAAGACTCAACTAGTCTCAAAAAACTAACATGGATAAATTCCTGCTTCTCCTTCGTGTCCTATAAGTAGCCACAACTTCACTTGGTATAGTTGCAGGTAAGACTAACTTGGTCTAATTATAAATGAGTCCCCAAGTTCATGTTAAGTATATGAAAATATATAGCACAGCAGGAGTCAAACTAATATATTATTTAAAGAGTACACTATAAATTTTGTTCCTGGTTTTCCAAGTAAAATACAGCTTCTGCCTTCATTTGTTCTGCATTCCTTCCATTCTCCCTTTTAGATTCTCTCATTTTAATCTATGGTTTTAAAGGGAAAAGATTGTATAGTCCTCTTGGAAAATAACACACTTAAAACTTAATGAAGAGCTGAAGATGTTATTAATATTATTTGTTGTACTAAATACTAATTAAGGATTTTAAAAATTATGCCATAATACAAAGAAAGCATTTGTCATTATTGCTTTCTTAGATTTGGAAAATAAAAACAAAATGAAAAGGGTCATATAAAGAAGAAACATCAAGGCCCAGAGTAATAGATAATTTGATATCTAATTAAGCCATGACCATAGCTCAGAAACCATAAGTTGTACTTGAAATATATGTTAAGGAAAGCCTGCACTATATTTTAAACAACAAAACAATCAAATGTAATATATGATCATCACAATTAAAAGTTATATACCTAAAATCTAAATGTTTAGATTTTAATTAAGAAAGACCACGAATTTACTGATTTGCTGAAAATCATGTTTCTAAATTCTTTGAGAGTTCTTTATCAAGAACAGGCAAGTTAAGAATTCTAACTTGAAATAAACTATTGCATATTTCAACTTAAAAGCTATAAATAAACCAAAGTGATCTCATAATCTTCAAGCCCCTTTTTTTCTGTGTAAGAATCATAAAATTTACTTGTGATAAACCGATGGAAATATTATGCACATCCATCACAATTTAGTGACATGTTTAGAACAATCTTCAAAAATGTAAAGCAAACCTCTTAATCACATGATAATGCAGCAAATTTTTACACTGAATTTTATATCTGATTGAAACTTTATTATTATAGTTTTATTAGGAAAAAATAGTATTATTAACAATATCTTATCTCGCTAAGGTATCATTGCAAAAGTTTTGATTCAAAGGTGGGATATTTGATCATGCACACATTCAAGAGACTGATGTTACAACTATGATAAAGCAGATCTAATAAATTTTAACATTAAAGTTCAAGAAAACAATATCAGCATTATAGAAACTAATGTGTTTCTATGAATTCATTATACAACCACTGAAGGTTGGAGGTTGTATATTTAAAAATCCCCTGAATAATATTTTATGTACACATTTCAATTCCGAAATCACTATTTTAATCTTCCTCTCCAGAAACTCATCTCTTTTCAGATGTCAACTCCTTATCATGTACTCAAGAAAGAAGTTACATAGGTCTGGAAATAAATTTGGAAATAAGAAAACTGACCAGTTAGGATGTGGTTCTTGTAGCTCCAAGAAGGACATTTTGCCTAAAAAGTAAATAGAAGATATCCTTTCCCTATTTTCAAGTGCCTGAAATTCTACAATTTGATACTTTTGGATTGACTATTTGATTAAGAAATATTCTTAGAAAGAACATTACTTTTAACTGTGAAATTCTAAAGCCACAAAACCACATCATGTACTGGACAAATGCTGCCTATTTTCAGCTGAGTAATTATCTAAGCTACAGATAAAAATTGACCACTATTAAAGGCTGCTTACTCAAAGCCTGGCCATATCTCATATAACTGGTTATACTTATGGCACAATTTATATTTTATAGCGTCCACGTATACCATGATGGGAGATTGGCACTGATATAATAAAATGTGAAACAGCAGGAAAATATTATGAGCCAAAGAGGTAGCCTATTTTCACAACTCATTGTCAGGAAAAATTTCCTCATGTCAAACTTAAATCTCTCCATCAACAGCTAAGTACATTTAAGGCCATTCTCAGTTCTATGGTTTGGCTGATATCCTCTTCTTCTTATAGTTAGGATTTTATATTTGCAAAGTGCTTTTCAACCACATTTACTAGTTTTTCCTAACAAATATCCCTGAAGTTTAACAATTTTTTCCACCCCTTTACAATCCTGATACTGAAGCACAGAGATATTGAGGTATGTTCAAGGTTACACAGCAAATTAAAAAACCCAGCAGGGGATGGACTACAGAGCACCTGAATTTCCAGACAACTGCTTAGGCAACTGATCCATGGAGACTTACGTGGCACAATGAATTAAGCTAAAGAAAGAAACAGACTAGAAAATAAAATAATGAAAACAAAATTAAGATTTCAGTTTCTTTCTCCACAGATAGATATAAATACCCCAGGATACAATGCTTGCTGTTGAGCTTCTAGGCAGATTTACAGACTGATTAACCTATTCCTGTCTGTCTTTATACTTTCTCACCCACTTATGTCAGAACATAAAACATTAGCAAGTAGGTCCTATTCAATAGCTGAAATGAGCATGTTCTGTTGCCTAACCTCTAAAAGCCATAAACATGGAAGTTTTCAGAGGAATTTCTGAGCTCCTCTGCTCAACTTCCCTTTCACAACTCTGGGCTTCCCAATCAGGCCTCATGATGGAGATTTGGGAAAGAGGGAAAATATCAAAGACTCAAAATTTGGGTTTTAAAGATGAGAATAATAGATTTGGAGATCAAGAACTCTTGAACTTTCTCCTAAACACTAATTTGGAATGGAAGTTTACAGTTGTTGGGGTAGGAAGTGTAATGAGGTAGTGAAACAAACAGCAAACAGAAATCTTAGTAACTTCCACATATAGATATACTGAGAAATATTGTCAAAGAGACTTTAAGACCCCAAAGGTCCCTCAGTCAATAAGCATTTTTGAATTCCCTTAAGGTGTCAAGATATGAGCTTGGTGATAGGGAAAAGCCATGAAAAACTATTCAGGAGCAATAACCTAATTCTGTCTGGAGTGTGAGAAGAGCTTTCACAGAAAAAAATGATACTTCAAGTCGAGATTTGAAAAATGAATAAGAGTTAGCCAGATTAAAGAGGTTAGAGAGAAGAGCTTTCAGGCACGGGAGGCAGTACATGCAAACATACTAAGGCAAAAAAGCGCATGAGACACTAGAGGAACTGAAAAAAGGCCAATAAAGTTGCAGGGGACAAAGAGACATTGAGTCAAGTTTGAGATGTAGACAGGTACCAGATCATGCCAGGCCTTAGAGATAAAGATGAGTACTTTTTTCCTCACTTTATTCTAATTGCTACAAGATGTCTTAATATGTTTTAAGAGGAAAATAATATGAACACATTTGCATTTTTAAAATATTACTCAGCCTTCTGTGTGTACCTACCTGTTATCCATATTCTTTCCAGGTTCACTTTCAGGTGTTTTAGTTCTTATTATACACAAATCTTCTCTCATGAGTAAGATGTGACTGTTGGGAGAGTTGAGAAATTGAATGATGTCAATTTCCTTGAGTTTCCATAAGTTACTATAAAGTTAGCTACCAACAGAAATAAACCAATTGGTATGCTCGTGAAATTCAAACTTATGCTATCATCAGTTAAGCTGACTGAAAAGAAATTCGACAGGGAAGTAATAGGCAGCCCATTTTAAAATGGTATCTTTTATAGAAAATCATTATATGAGCCAATTAAAAGAGGGAAATTTATTTGAATGTGCATTTATAAAACACATTTCAACAAAAGCAAAACTCTAGCAAAAGTACAAAGAAAAAAAAAACCCTCTGAAACAGTCAAAAGATTATACTCAGAATATGAGGTTAAAATCTACATAATAAAAAAAACCCACAAGATTAATATTCAGAAATATAAAGCACTGTTAGTATTCAATTGATGGTCAAACCCATTAAAGTACTAATAAAGACTAATAAGATACTATTCTAACTTATCATCAGCATTATACATTATTTTATATCATGTCTTCTTAGTTACATCACAGTAATCATATGTAAGTAGCATTAAATATTTAATTACAAGTAACTGGTAACTCCTTCAGGCCACAGCATGTGACAGGTTTTTTTCATGTTCTGTTGTTTTTAATTTTAGTTTCACTTAACTTTTCAATCTTTTCAATTAATACCAAATATGTCAAACTCTTAATTTTATTTTATGTAGATAGTATTTTAACATTTACCAGGACTAAATAAAATGTTCTAGCCTTGGTAAATATTTTTTGTTTAAGCAAAAAATGGTGAAATAACAATTCCCTATAATAAAACAATTTATTTTTATGACTTAAATTTTTTCATAGCAATAGGAATTGAAGCAAATAATAATCTATATTTCAAAAGCCACTTAATGGCAGTACAAGGGTCAAAATTGACTTCTGATGTCTAGTTCCTAAATTCAGACCAAAATTATTTCATTATTATACTGATTTCCCAAATGATTCTAATCAGGAGTAGCTATTAATCAGAAAAGTATGAAAAACATTAAGGTCCAGATAGATTTTAAGACTACTAGACTATTCTAAAATTTTTAAAAAGGAAGAACAGAGATTCTAATTTCAGAAACATTTAAAATGTACTTATTTCAATATCTCAACTTTAAAGATCCTATTTTAGCAGCATGAGCAACATAAAATATTTTGTCATCTATTGCTGTTGATATGCATTTGAAGTAGACTATGCTCTGAAAACTATAAAGTGAAATGCAAATAAATGACATTATATATCACATTCCATGAAGTCAGTTGACCAAGAAATGATCAACTTTTCCATTATGAACATTTTCAAAAAATGATCTGTTTTTCTGCAGAATAACTCAATTTCTCTTTTAAATCAACATTCCTCCCTGTGGTAGAACCTAATCTTAGGCAATTTACCATCATCTCTCCAATTCTCATTCACCATCCTTGGTATGTGTTTCTAGATTAGAAGAACTAAGTGCTGGAGTGAAGGTACATTTTGCCTGGTCATTAGCTGAGCATCCACTGAGGTACCTCTGTTCACATCTAGCCTTCAATTTTAGTTCACAGAAATAATACCAAATAATTCCTCTTTCCAAATCATCGAGTCAAGTCCAGCTTTTTTTAAGATATCTGTATCCTTCTGGAGTCCACAGGTCCATTCTTTCCCTTGGAAAGAATTCTCATTTAAGAAAGTTTCCCATTAAACTCTGTGAAGCTAAAGATTTGTGTATTCCCCTGCCACTTACGTATGCAGCTTCTGCTCTCCTGTGTGACTCTGGGCATCAGGAAAATGCCAAGTTTTTTTCAAACATCTTCACCCACGGCTTGCTTCTTGGCATCATCCTTGCCACTTCATTGAGCACTTCTCTGAAGTGAGAAAAAATAGGTCCTAAGCATACTTTTGAATCTATCCTACTTGGGGTCCCTGGCACAGTTACCTTCCACTTCACTGCGAGGTGCAAAACAGAAATCTCTCTCCTTTTCAGGTTCCTGCTACTCTCAGCTTTGCCCGAATTTCCGCTCACCATGCTGTTAAAGAATCTGCTTTAGTTCAGGGAACAGGAAGCCTTGTTCCTGTAACAGATAAGAACCTTAATTTGCTAAACTTCATAAAAAAAAACTCATTAATCCCCATTCCACTCAGTAATAGAAACACAATTTCCAATCCACTTAGGCCTCCTCCTAACCATAGCTAAGGTTGTGCTAGGTTTAAGGGGTTTACACGCTGCCAAGGATGGAGAGAACCACCCAAGCATGGGCTTCCGCTGTACTTACTTCCATCTGGTCTACAAACATCAGCACATGAAGCCAAAGTTAAACCACTCCTTTTCCCTACTACAGGGCCTCTTCAGAAACCCCTCTTCACTCATTTACTAATGTAACTTGGCAAGAGGCACAAGAGTTCACTCTGTAATTTGGGAAACTTACTGGAGTTCATGAAACTTCTTGGCTCCATCTGTTTCTCTCTGACTAGACACACTCACAGCTACTCTGCTTCTTGATGCTGTGTGAGTTTTGTTCAGAAAGGGAAAGGCAGATCACCTAGGTCTTCAAACTGCCCTGAAGAGTCAGTGCTTTCCCCAGGCCCATTCTTGGCAAGCAGTGGTTCTGAATGCCCCATTAGGGGTCCACCCTTTCTAGGCATCTACCTATTCACTATTCTTTTGTGACATAATTATTTCTCTTCCAATTCTGCTTTTATTATTGCAGTATAGGATGTAAAGAGGAGCCATAATTCTTGGCTATTTGAATTGGCAATTTGTATATCAAAACTCAAGAATAAATGTGCTTTGTTGCCTCTGCTTTCTGTGCTCTCATCCCTTTCCTCATCCCTTAGCTGTCCGAAAAAAAAAAAAAAAAAAGCTTCATTAGGAGAATTTAAAAATATATACATGTAGCTAACAATTGAAAATATTATGCCAGCACATCATTATTGTTCTCATTATTCCATATGGGTTTTATGTTCGCCCATTCAGAAACATAAAATTTATTACCTATTCAAATTGATTAGTCTTTTATTTTCTTTATGGTTTCTAGCTTTAGAGTTTTTCATGGGATCAATAATTTGGTTTACAGAAAACACTGTGAAATAGTTTGAGGAATACTAGACTATATTAGATAATGTCTTTCTTTTTTTTTTTTTTTTTTAGTCCTTAAATATTAAGGAATAAAGTACATGTCATACACAATAAAGGCCACACTAATGTGAAGTTTTTCTAAATTATATAAATATTATATTATAACCTGTGTTTCTAGAAGGAAGACATTCTTGATCATCAAAAAGGCAATATCATTGTCAGCTGAAAGGGAACAGAAAACATTTACTAGTTTGGAGAAAATGAAAAAACATTATATATTAAAATGCTACCTTTATGCTTTATGTCAACAACAATAACTTCAAAAGTGTTCTAAACCTCTATTTCTGCAGTACAATGGATGAGGAATGTCCTGTTTTTCTCAGTATTCAGCATGCAATGAAAGTTGCATATCATTTTTCTTTAGCTATCATTGCTCTCCCAACTTTGTCCCAAAACACATGGGTCCAGCTATTGGGTATCCTTTGTACTGACACTGTTATCCTGTGTACCAGTCACATGGAACGTCATTCCAATTGTACTTTTTTTAACACTTGGAAGAGTACAGAATGGTGACAGAAGAGCTGGGCCCTGAACCCTGAGCAAGCAGAGGTTTTCACCTACATTTCCAACACTGAGTTTGAATTGAGGATTTGATTCATCGACTTGCTATTTCAGGCTTGAGCCTTTCTTGATTATACTGAGAAAGTGGAAAGCACTAGAAGCAGACACGGCAGGCCTTTGGTGCCAAGCCTGTCTCTGTAAAATAACAATAGCTTTATAAGTTCAATGTGTACTTAGCTTTCCATGAGTAGCATTTATCTACTAGTCAATTTCTAAACCTCAATAAATGCAAGGAAATTGAGATGGTCTTGGCATAAATTCTCCTCTTCACAAGACATAACTAGCAAAACCCATCAGGCAACTATGTTTTTTTAAGTGAAATAGTTGAATTATATTGAAATTTTAAAAAATGGCAACATATTTTTGATAGATATGTAACTTTAACAGATTGATAAAATAGATTAATATCACTGTGATCTAAGCTACATAAAAATCTATCCATATTACATAAGAATATATTTGAATTTCATCTTAACTTCTTGTTCTCTCTCTTTTTTTTTAGGTTACATATTATTTATAGGAAAAAAAAAAAGAAAACTCAAACTTATTTTTTCTTTTTAGGATGTAAGACATTAGAACCTACCCAAAGCTGTTGTTCTTATGGAGGACCTGTAAACTCATCCTTATAGCTGAATATTTGAGGGGCCTGGCCCTCGAAGATTGTGTTAAAGCATTTCAATAGCAAAGGGTATTCTGTAAATGCCAAAACTAAGAGAAGATTATTTTGAAAGCTTATAAGGTGTTAATAATTTTTCAGAAACACTAGGATTATGCTGCAATAACTTCTGCCTTTGAAAAAAACAATTGCAATATGCTGTCGTGGTATAGCTTAAACCAGTATTTTACATTGTATTTAATATTTAATTTAATTTTTTACCATTATAAATCAATAATTCTTTCTGGAATAAAATCATCCTTCTTGACATTCTCTATCTTTTATTTCTTCACCTTATGGCACACACCCACATGTGTAGAGTTATTTAAATAAATGTTTACATCAAAATGTACAGAGTTAGCCTGTAATGATAACACTGAAAATATATGTTCAAGAGCTTTTAAAATTCTAGGCTGACCTAAGTATGTTCAGTAAAATGTCAGAAACAGAAAAACTTTAAATCTGCCATTTGTTCATTCTTATTCACACATATAGAAAAAGAAAAATGCTACTCTAAACCTAATACATATGCAATCTGTTTGTTTCCTGATGCTGATGGTCAGTCATAACCAGGCAATTGGTTGTGTTACTTAATGTGCTACATATCTGGCAGTGCTGCTGCATTGTTAATGAGCTTTAGGCCTAACAGTAATTTTATTTTCAGGTTCAGTCATATGATGCGTCCCTATAGGAATAGGTTATATCACAGAAGCAAATTATTCAAATCTAATTTAACAGACTCAATAATTCTCCTGTTTTATCTCAGGCATTTTGTATTCTTTTCC
>NW_006436298.1:30559796-30578428 GCF_000325575.1 Pteropus alecto | reverse complement strand
CATCCAGAAAGTACAGCTGATTTCCGGTAATTCTTATTCTGTTTGATTTTTTTTTTTCCTCCTAGTTTAACACACTCCAGTTGATACTGACTGAGTTAAAAATCTCGAAATAAGCCTGGCATTGTGTTAGCATGTAGGTTAAGAAATGAAAAAAAAAAAAAAAAAATACAAACTAGAAATGGAAAATAAGATTAGTAGTGACATTCCTTGTCATGAGGGCATTTTTTGTCTATGTACACAAAATAAAAGAAGCTCAAGGCAGCTGAAGAAAACAGAAATAAGAGAGATGATACAAATTGAAAGATAAGGTAGAGAGTGAATGTAAAGAAGTACATTAAGAGCACACAAAGTCAGTTGGCAGGAAAAAGCAGCTCCAGGAACCTCAGAAGGTAAAACGCCAATTAACAGATCAAGTGGGTAAGAACCAACTTTTGAAATAGAAGAGCAGTAGCATAAGCAAACTCAAGGAAAATTAAAAGATCAAGGTGATAAAAGTATTCAAAAGTCTTTGGAGAGTATTAGGAATTTTAGGGAATTATAATAATGACAAAATTGTAAGGGTAAAATTCTTTACACATTCTTTCATAAAAGAAAATCACCTGTCAAAATCTGTCTGCATGGATGCTAGAATTCGATTCTTGTTCTTCAGTAACAAAGTATAGTTTCTAATCAGATTTGGGTCCATCTTTCCTCCATTTCTCTAAATAATCTCTCTCTATTTGATTTTTTAAAAAAGCAAATAGACATATATACCTATACATAAATATAAACAACAGAACTAAAAATTCAAAGAGAGTGGAGAATATAGACAATGTATGAACTTCATGAAACTTATTGGTTACCTTGAAATAGTCTGGTAATTAAATTTGAAAGTGAATTCCCATAAATCTTTTAAATATATTAGTTATATCTACAAATAATAAATCTCTTAGAGAAAAGCAATGATCTGATTAAATTATGCAATACAAGAAGTAAATTTAGATGAATCAGATAGATACATATTTGGGGAGAAGGCCTGAGCAAACTCTCTTTGTCAGTATTGATTAAGTGAATCAGACAATAAGTTTCTACTTAATATTTAACAAGTGCTCACAGACCCTCAGAGATTCCCTTTAGGGCTCTGCATGTTAGGTAGAAGAAATATACATAATTAACATTTTGGAACTCCTCTACCATTTTTTCTACTCTTGTGCTCCATAAAGAGTTTTAATAGACTTCAGACTTCTTTAGAAAAAGCACTGGAGATTTAGATATATACTCATGGAAAGTTAATAAAAACAACTAACAGCTATTTAGCCCTTACTATGAGGAAGGTGCTTTTATTGTCCCCATTTTGCAGATGATAAAATATAAGCCCGGAAAGTTAACCCATTCTTCTGTCTCCTTTATGTTTAGATTTCAACTAGAATATATAAAGTATTTCTACATATCAATAAGAAGAAAAAAAAAACTATATAGGAAAATGGTCAAAACAGGGATAGGTAATTCCTAGGGGAAAAAACTAAATATTTGAAAACATGATCAGAACTCTCAGTAATCAAGAAAATGAAAATGAAAATGATAATGTAATAAATACTAGAAAATAATTATAATCAATTATATCTAGTTAGACTCTGGCGGAGACAATGACCACTTATTTTTGATAGAAAGAGTATTCAGCAGAATGCATCGAACTCAAAAGTGATCATAATGGTGAAACATTCATTCTGTTTCTAGAAATATATGTTAGAAATAGTGACTTTTGTACACGAACATATGAAAAAGGTAGTTTAATGGAGCATGATTTATTAATAGCAAAAATATGGGTAAATTGCTCAACAATGAGGGAATTGTATATAAATTATTATATCATATTGCTACTGTGGAAAACTCTAATTAAAAAGAAAAAGATAAATTATATATGTAGAACTCCAAGACACATTTTAAGTGAAAGAAAAGAAAATCAAGTAGTAGTAAATTGATAAGGAAATTGCATTGTTACATCAGCAGTAAGAAATGGAATATGCTGCCGAGAGCTTAAATGTAGGCTATCCTGTTTTAATTCTACATACCTCTGGATTTTGGAATAATTTATAAACTGTTTCTGTACAATTCATGTAATTAAAGAGTAATACTGACATGAAATTCTTTATGGGTCCTGTATTTCTCTCAAGGAGTAATGGAACTCAATTACACATCTAAAATTATCCGTTTGAATTTTATACACTACTTTGTATATGTGTTTAAAAATGGCTCAATGAAATTAAAACCTCAAAAAATATAGAAAATCTCACTATGTTGAAAAGAATAGCACATGTGGAATAACAGAACTTTGCACTTACTCTTCGTACAAACTTTTGAAATCGGACTTCAGGTTTCTCTATTCAAAATCATATCTTTTCTCCTCGACTTTACATCTCTGTAATTATATCTACGTTAACTCAACTCCCAGAGTTACTGTCAGATGCAAAGGAATTCTATAAAATTCACTTTGCAAGCAGCACAGTATTTTATACATTGATAAGTGCAGACATAGATATTTAGTTAATTTGATACTCTTGGGGAAAACTATATAACAACCAGTTTTTTTTATTATTATTTTAAATGTAACTCACTATGCAGTTATACTAGAACCCATTAACAAAACTCAAGATTCAGCTTATACTTAATCTTTTGCCTCTCAAAAATAATATTATCATCAAAAAAAACTTCTACTAAAACTAAACTCTTTTAAAAAGGCTATTGGAGTTGTTTCATAAGTCAATACTGAAGTTTTACTGCATACCTATAATCACAAAAGGCTTTATAAGACTAAAAGAAGAATATTTAAAAGTTTTTTTCACAAAAGATTCAGGGCTGGTTAGCAGCTTATAGTAATTATTATATGAATGTTCAGAGACAAGGTAATTACGATAAACAGCAGAAACTATATTTCTGTGTTATTTTTGAAAAAAGTCTATTAGAATCATTCACGAAACTGAGTGTTTTTGAATTAAAATCATTTAGGTCAACAACATATGCTAATTAAGATAGATGATGGATGGATGGATGAATGGATAAATGGACAGATAGATAATAGACAGATGATAGATGATAGATGATAGATAGATAGATAGATAGATAGATAGACAGACAGACAGACGCATACGTGCAATCAAAGAAATATTAAGATATGAGTTCACAAATTACACTAGATTCAACAACAACAAAAAAATCATTTTCATTTGTTTTTCTAACATTTACCCAGAACTTTTTACAGAAAATAACCTGACTAATAAGCAACTTCATGGCTTGGAAGTTAACGTGCATGAATAGTTCTGATGGTGGAATATGAAATGTTTAGTTTAGGAAGTGATGGTTAGCTCACAAAGGAGAAAAAAGAAAGCAAAGAGAAAGGGAAGACACAGTAAGAAAATGATTTAGATTGAAGGTTATAGCAGCTGTGCAAATAAAGAAAATGGTGTAATCAACAGTTCACATCCTTCTGACGGATCACTGGAAAAGCTTTATGTAAATAGTTTTGACGTTCAGGCTCCCGTAAAAAAATAATACATTAAAAAAATGCAAGCAACAAGCTATAATGTTGAAGAATATTACAGTCACTTTTCTTCCAGCAGACACAGGCCACTGACCAGCTGATTTATATATTTAAAAAATAATGATTTTTAAATATGACAAGGAACTGCAAATTTTGGTGGAAAACTTAGAAGAGGTTTAAGGACAATATGCTCTGCTGGATCATGGGTCCTACACAAATGTCAACACCATGGCACGTACTTTAGCCTTAATGCTAAATCAAGTCTCTAAATGAAGAAGTTTTTCTCACCTTAAGATTTTTTTAAATAAAATAAAGTAACAAAAATTAATGGCTTGCCAGATGTTCGCCACGGGGAGTTTGTTTCACGGAAATTGAAGGAGGAACTTAATTTTGAATTTATGGGAATGTTCCCTACCCCCATTTTTCTTTGTTTGTCCCATGTTGCTTTTCACCTTTGTTGACCAATGCCAGAAGTGCCACTCTGGGACTCTTTCATTGCTATTCATCTCTGCATTAGAACAAGATGTGTTTAACTTTCCCTTTATTTTATTTTATCTCACTAGGGTGTAGCTAGAAGTAGCAATAAAATTATCCTCGAACTCACAATTGCTCTGACAATTTTCGATCAGCTCAACAGAAAATGAATCAATGAAAATATCTTAAATCATAGACATTCAAGCTGTAGCATTCTGTGAAACAAGGCACTTAATTTTTTCAGCTTCCATATTCAGGGCATGTGTGTGTATTGTTCATTTCTTAAGCATTTTTTGAAAATAAAATGAAGTTGAAGTTTGCACTTGGATAGTCTCCAAGATTATATAAAGATATAAATGTGGAGGAATCATTTTTTTCAAAATTGTCTTAGGTTAAGTTGGGGACTTATGTGTGTTTAACCTGGGAGGGGGTTGAAGCAAGAAGGAGAAAGAGGAAAAAAAGGAGAGTTGAGAATGAAAAAAGAATAAAAGCAATTGGCTATTCTTCAAATTATAGAATCATGTTTATTAATTATGTAAGGAGAGGGGTTAACTTTTATATATATGTGGAATTCTGCACAAATACTAGACTCAGTCCCTACTCTCTTCTTGAATGGCTCTCAATCTCTAAGCACAAATAGAAATCATCTAAAATTGTGGACTTCCAGACTCCACCCCTCGAGAACTTACATTTTGAAAGGCGTCTCAGAAGACTTTTCTTCAAATGGTGCATGACCACAACTTGCAAAACACTTCTTTAAATGCTTAACAGCAACAACAACAACAACAACAAAAACACACACACAAATCTAAAATAATTTTACCTAAAAATTGTGGTGGCTCTCTTTTCCTTGATATCAATAAAAATCAAGCTAGAATTTAAAAGAAAAATAAATATTATAATAACTGTCTTGTGAACTGAAAGAAAAAATAGAAACCTAATGAACATACATTGAATGTACAATTGAAAGAATAAATGTGCAAACAGGTTTGCCCAACACGTGCTCTCTGGACACTTATATTTTCTAACTTAGAATAAAAACCCTATTTAAAACTGATTAACTTTCTTCACAATGCATGATTTAAAACCAATTCTTGTGTTACCTGAAACCAAGGTAGGCAAAAGAAACACATTAGTAAGCAGTACAAAGTTGCTTATTTTTCTCCACTGGAAGATATTAGTCTAATGCACTCATTCTTATTCACTGGTGGTAAAAGCAACAAAGTGCTCAGTATCTATCACCGAAATAAGACAGAATGAAAAATACATAATTCATCTATTTTTTCCCTTTAAGGGCAGTGTTTCCCAAAATTCAGTCATTTGTATAATATCTTCATTATTTTGGCCATATCCTTGTAAGACATGTCATTGCATCATAAAAAGAATGTAAATATTTGCGATAGACACTACCTATTTTATGTCACACTAACTCCAGTTACCTCGAGAAATCTCTGGTTTATTTTGTTAGCTGTATTTCCTATCACACATTTATATTTAAAAATCTCAGTTATTGTAGATTAAAAGTATTTATTCTTCAACCATTTAAAATTAGCTCATGTCCTAACAGTGGTTTATTCACTGCATTTTGAGAAATTATCCTCAGAGAGTCCCAATTTCAGAAGTACACAGCCCTTCAAATTATCTCACACTTAGCTGTGAATAAAGGACTGTTCCAAAACTTTTGATGCACAGAAAATTCTTAAAATACTTTAACCAAGAGCCAAGCATTCACTACCCCTTCTCAATGATCTTTGAAAAGGAGAATATGAGAATGATGACTTCAAATGTCTTTGTTCTCACTGTCTCCACCCTTCCAAAATTGAGGCTATGTTGAAGTAGAAATCCTCAGGCAATCTTCAGGATCACTCTTCAGTTTATCTAAGGGGGAAAAAAACTTAATCTTCGTGATTCAATTTGCCAAGTTAACTCATACTAAAACAAAGTGGATATTATTCCTGAAATACTGACATAACCATCTCTACCCATACGTTTGCCAAAGGAAAACTGGCGTTAACCTGATGGTTTACATTTTGTAATTTAGTTAAAAGTCTACTTTATGTGTGGTGTGTTTCATTGTGTTAAGTTTCACCTAAGTCATTTCTACTTCAAGCCTGATTTAAGGCCTTAGAAGAAAACAGATATTTGGCTAAAATGTCATTAAGTATATAAGAAGGCTATGTATGTTGCTATTTTATGTCACGGAGAAGGAAACTCAGTGGGGAGGAAGAAAAGATTGCCTTCAACCTTAAAAACTATTTCTGAAATTTATCTTTACATTAAAAATAATACCAGCATCTACAGGCATTTGACGAGCAAGTTTTAATAAGGTAGCATTTTTGTTTCAAATTAATTTGTAGCTAATTTCAAAATAATAAATCAAGTCCATGAAGAACACTGAATAATATTTGGATGTTATCATTATTTTACCCATTAAATAATATGGTGAATTGGAAAATGAATGCTTAATTGGACCATGACCTATTTGAAAATTTTGTATTTTTTATTCAGTTAAAAAGGGAATTTAATCTCATGAGTGACCAAACCCTGCCACTTATCTTTCCAGAGTTACCAACTGTTCTGTTCTGTACATGGTCTACTATGAAACGGTGATATTTGTGCACTCTACATTTATATTCTCACTGTCTTTACTTTAATGCTTAAAATTATTAAAATTATTAAAACTCAATATAAATAACTTTATCGAGTTAATAAAGAATTTCAGTTTTCTAGCAAGATGAAAATATACAAATAAAATTTCTGATTAACAATGTTTAATTTTACATTAGCTATGATTTTACATAAACCTATCCCCGCTCAGTGTATACTATGAGATCTGTATCTATTCCCAGAACAAGTATTCAGAAAATCCACAGTTTCTTTGGAATAACAAAGGCAACCAAGTTATTAAATCACAATGATAATGTAGAAATGTATGTATGTGGCAATGAAACAAAGGGCACAAAGTTGACACAGCAGTGAGGAGAAAAACAACTGTCCAGCTTATGAAGTGTCCTAGGAAGATGTTTTTAAACTCACAACATCAAATAGGTATCTTCTTTTATGCTACCGTATAATGCTAATAGCGGCTATGAATTATTACAGGTGACCATTTTAATCACGTGATAGTCCCTTACTAAGTAATTCCACTCACAATACCTTATTTCATCTTTGTAACAACTCTGTGCAGTAAACATTATTATTCTTCTGTTTTACAGACAATGAAGCTAAGGTTTAGGGAAATTAAGTTACCAGAGCCTTCCACCTAGTTAATAGTAGATTCAGACCTCAAACTACGTTTGTCTGATTCCAGCACTTAACATCTTGGCTATTGAGCTGCAAATCACTTTGTAAACAATCTTCCAGGAATCCCGGACAGAATATAAGGTGCCTTCTCCAAACCTGACATCTCTTTGAAATTTTGAGATTTATCACTTAAATTCCTATGAATGCTGCCTTTACTCAAAAACAACAACAGTAAATGTTTATTTTAATGCCAAAGTTTTGGAATCTCTCCAAAAAAAAAATGGAGTAACATTTTCATACTTTCCATGAAATAGTGACATTTATCCTCTGGCTTTATGTGCCTCTGTGAGACCTCTACAATTTGAGAATGTCAGCTAAGTAAAATATGGAAATTACAAAAATACATACTATTAAAGAAAATAAAGTTTTAAGTAAAGATGAGAAATTCAAAACAGAAAAATAAAGGCGGAAAATATTTTTAGTCATGAATGAAGTTAGTATAGTAATGCCTTATTGACTGTGGCTTTGGCAATCGTGTTTTTATTTTTCTATAAAATGGTAATATATATCTGCATGCAGTTAAACTGTATTCATATTTATACATAGAATAATTCAAATCCCCTTAAGCAAAGGATTACTGGAATTACTACTTTCCACTTTTCTGGACTACTTAAATGAATCTAGAGGATACTGCAGGTATAAGGCATCTATTTAAACCCCATGCTCTCAGTATGTTGATAGAAGAGTAGAAATACGTGTCCTTTAGGATCTTGGTAATTTGTGAACATGCCAAGCAGTTATACAAGCATTTGGCTGAGAGTTGCTAAATATGCGAAGGAGATTGTAAGTGCAAGATACATTAAATTCTAAGTCAGTAAGGGTGGTTTGAAAACTTTAAAAAGAAATGCACATTGTATAAAATAAAACGTCTAAGAGAGTCTGCCTCAGCAGGTTACACCACTTGAGCAATATTTCCTGAACAAATAAAAGTGATTCCAGAGAAAAGTTACCTAAATGTGTATACGCGTTGCAGGGAGGGGAGCGGGGGAAGCGGGTAACTACTGCTTTGATTTCAATGGGATAGATAAATTTAAAGCAGATTGCTAACTCAGATTAGTTTATTTTGGAAGTGGATTTTTACTATAACTTTTATTTACCGGGGTTAATTTTTTAAATACATTAAATGCCTTTTTTTTTTTAGCATTCTCTTGGTTTAGTCAACTATAATTTTGCCACACACTATACTTTTCAGTAACGTAATGCCTATGGTTGGCAATGATAGCTGTGCAAAAATAGATGCTGAGATGACACAGTATGCTTAGAAGATGTGGAACATGGGTTTGGACCCAAGATTTTTATAATGCAATCGATTACATGACTCATGGCCTCCAGGAGATAATAATAAACCACTGACAGTCAAGACATTCTTTCTCTTCCATACTTGATTTCTCATCCAAGCTGAAAGTGTCTGGAGTCATCTCTGACGTCTCCCCACTTCGGGCCTCATATTTAATAATCACGTCCTGTAGTTCTACTGTCATGGATCTTCCAAATCAATTTCTTCCTTTCTATTTTCATTGCCACCACCATATTTCAGACTTGCATCACCACAATCTGTTCTGTCACAATACAGGCTTCACGCTAATCAATCCTGAAAATGCCATCAGGTTAATCTTCATAAAACGCAATTCTAGACATGTCACTCACCTGCTCAAAATTTTTCAATAGTTCCCAGTGCCTGGAGAATAAAGGCTATGCTTCTTTGTTTAGAATTCAAAGTGTCCCCTGTATCATAATTATTGCTAGATGTTTAGTTTTTTCTTAGATAGTGGGACCATTTTTTTAACATGTGTGCATATAAAGTATCTGCATAGAAATTTACACATAGAAACATGTATTCATTCTTATAGATTCTATTATGGCATCTACCTTTCTCAATTCCATCTAACATGTAATTATCATTAGATTATACTCTCTTATTTTTAATTCTCTCTGGACTTTAATATGCATAACTATAGAAATTTTCTATCATGATTTTTCAGAATTAAGTACAAGAGACAGTATCTCAAAAAAACTATCATTATTTATTCTATATTGTTGATATGAGACAAAGAAGAAAAGACATTGCATTACTTATCTGTAGAGCATAAAATCCTTGAGGTCAGAGATTGACCCTAATCTTCAGTCCCCCTCAGTCTACCTTGACTTCCTTCTCCAATTTCTCAGTAACATTGTATGAACCAACAAATGTGTTGGCTAACTTCTGAATGAGTCCAATCATTGTATTCTCTAAGTTCCAGTCAGAGAACTCAGATAAGAGAAAATAGTGTCAAATAATATTTCTGAAGACCATATTTATCTGAACTATTTATTTTAACTTGCTGTGAGGTAGATTATACTACTGCATTAACAGTCCTCCTATTCTGGAATTGTTTATTTATGATGCCTCTCTCTGCACAGAGAATGATGAGAAGTAAATCTCCACATGAGTAATTTACATGGGAGATCACTTATCAGACCACTTGTGTTCACTTTAGAACTAAAAATACTATTGGGGCCCCATAAATGTTAAATGGTACTAAGCATAATAATAACTAACCTCTTCTTAGTACATGTGCTCCTGAGTACACACACTTGAATTTTTTCCAATTACAATTCAAGAAGATTTCAGTTCCTTTTATTCAGGACCATTATACAGGCTCTTCCTGAAATGTTTTATTCAGGTTGCATATCTCTTCTCCACAATCTTTAATTTAGAATTCAGCTCTTCAATGAATGGAAATTGGGGTCTAAAAGAGAAAAACACCATTTTCATAAATGATGAATACTATAGGCATGCATTGTCTTAATCTGAAAAAAAAAACCTCTAAAATATTTCCTAAACTGCAAAAATGCTTGAGCTTTTAAAACAACAACAAAAAAGCAAATTACCATGCAATCCATTATATTTTTTAAATATCTGTGATAACATCTTGTGACATTACATATAATAACATGAGTGACATCGAAAAATGGGCTGAAAGTATTTTAGCAGTGTTCTCCAGGCAAATGTGCAACCCAACTGGACATGCTTTGTGAGTATAAGTAAAAAATGAAAAGTACCCATTTTGTGTGTGGTTGTGGTTGCTGCTATTGTTGCTGTTGATAATAATAATAATAAAAAGACCTGATCTCAATAGGACAGCTGAACTCAATCCTTATGTAGGCTGTAGTTTACTCTTCTACTGATACCTAAAGATGGTTGGGGCAACTTGTAAGCACCATAATGAGATCCAAGAAAAAAAAAAAAAAAATTCTAAATAAATTGGCCTGGTTTATCCCCAGCTCAGGGAGTTGGGGCAACTCATAGTGAGATTTCCATTTTTAATTGTGGAGCAGGCTGTTTTGCTTCGACTCCTTTGTAAACCCAAATCTAATACATATCTACTTGGCCATTCTTGGAAAAAAAAATATACATAAAAACAGCCAGTCCTGGAGCATCTGAGTACTGTAAGTTCAGAGTGCTTTGAGTACCCAAAAGAGGCAATGGGGGACTCAGAGCTGAATAACTACCTGTTAATGGAGGAGTGGGGGATGTGATGGACACAAAAGCAATGTCCGACAAGTGTCTCGGTGAGAAAATCTGCCAACCCAGCAATGACTTGCCCAGGGAAGAAGGATGCACTTAGAACCACCTTATTTTTAAATGACCACCATGACAAGAGCTGTTAAGTATTAAACAGGTGTGTGCTATCCGTGATTGCAATTGGATCTCCCAACTTAGTGGTGTCAGTAGAACTAATGACTGAGACAGATAAAGTGGCATACTCCCTGCATAGATTAAGATTCTGTATGAAAGCCAAAATAAAGTGCTGCACACCTGCTACATTTGAGAAAACATAGTCACAATTCCTAAGATGCTTATCTAATATTTCTGGTCTTAAATTCCCAAATGGATCAGCTCGAAAAGATTTTAGATATTTTTAAGTTAGAGAAAATCACAAAAACTTCTGTGGTTATATATCAATTCCAAATCTCTTACTCAGCCTAGCTTCAAAATTGTATTTGCTCTGACTCCTGCATATGTGATATGATAAGATCACTGACATATATTAATTACTGTAAAATGAAACAAAACAATGACCTAGAATGAATGAAACATTGGTTTAAAAAAAAATCCCTTTTTCTTATTTCCACACTTGAGTTAGTTAGATTTTAAAATATATACATAAACTCTATTTAGCAGGTGAAATAAAACTCTGCAAAATATTTTGAAATTTCCCCTCAGAATTTTTAACTATTTTATAAACATTATCTTTTCTTCCTTTTTTCTACTATATAAGTAAGAATATAATTGAGCTTTTTCTGAAAACATCTCAGCCTGCCAATTCAAAAAAAAATCTTCAACTCTATTCAAGATGTTCTGCTATGCATTATACTGTGTAAAATGATAAATAAGACGTTAGTCCATACTACCAAAAAACTTATCCTCTAAGTGGAAATTACATATTCAGAAGAAAACAAATATAATATATAAAGAGATAAATGCCAGGAGATACAGAATAATTGGAGGAATGATAATTTCTAATTTAAATTTGTATGTTTTCAAAAATTGAAGGCATTATTGAGACACATCTTGGACAAATGAATGAATTTCAACTGAAATAAAAGGTAATGCCTTTTCAGAAAAAGAAAATAGTTTAAGTAACATTAAAACAGACATAATAAAATGAAGTTATCTTTGTAGATAGGTCAGTTTGCCTGAAACAAAGGGTACATAAAGAGAAAGTAGTTGATTAAAATGCAAAGGGCAATGGCAATAAGATCATAGAAGCCTTCTGCCTTAATAATGAGTATGAAATGTGCTCTGTAAGCTGTGGAGAATTATTAACATGGATTTTTTTACTAATTCATTTTATAATTTTATTTGACAAGTAATACATAACAATATAACATTGGAAAAAATAAATATTACATGATCTCTCACCATGGTTAACATTTTAGTGTATGTCATTTTAAAGAAATATCTACAAAAATGAGACCTTAGTGACCATTATGTTGTTACTTGTTTTTTAAATTATATATGCATATGCAGTTAATGTACAATGAAAGTCCTTACATAGCACACTTCTTTTCATATCTTTTAAATAACTGTATAAATATTTATTTATTGAATGTACCCTAACTTATGTAACAATTCCTATACTGTCACACATTTAGATTGCTTTTTATTATTATTATAAACAAGCACAACAAAAACAAATACTTAGTAAGTACCTACCCTGTGCCAAACATTTTTCTAGATACTTTGCATAAAACAAACTAATTACCTGCTCCCTTGGAACTTAACCTTTTGCAGTTACAATCACATCTTTGTACATGCATCTTTAGCATTGATTTACTTGTATCTTTACAATAAATTCTGAGTGCAAAATTTCAATACCAAAAAAATTAAATGTTTTGAAAGAAATCAATGCACACACACAAGCTGTGTATGAGAGCGTATTTCTCCCCACACCTCTGGTAACATAAATATTACCAAACTTTTTGGCCTTTGTCAAAAAAAAAAATGTAGTTAAATATCATTTTTATAATGATTTTGAATGTTTTCATTTTTGTTGTTATTGGTTATTATTTTGCATGTGTGAAATGTCTTTCATCCCTTTGACATAAAGATTTTATTTGTATTTCCTATTAATTTGTGACATTTCATTATAAATTAAGGAAATGCTATCTTAGGCATATGTTTTGCAAACATCTTCCCCAATTTGTACATATGTATTTTTTTCTTAACTTTTTGTGATGATTTGGACTTCTGATGATGTGTTTTTATCATTATTATTAAAAATTATTGGAGTGACATCGATCAACAAAAGGTGATGTTTCAAGTGTACAGTTCAACAGTATATCATATACTGCATTGTGTTTTTAAGTGATTTACTAATGTCAATAGTTATATAATTTACATATATTTCCTCTAGTACTACATAATATTTTTTACATTTAAGTCATCAACCAATTTATACTATGTGATATAGGAGTCAGATTTGCTTTTCCAAGAGGTAAGCTTCCTATCTCCACTACTTTTATTAACTAATCAATCATTATTCCTCAGTAATTTTTCTCAAGTAGTAAGTCTTCTAAATAAATATCTTTTTTCTCTAAAATATAAGGTGCAAAATTTTTTAAAATAGTTCTTTCAAACCACTTTCCTATAAGTTTCTCTAAATACTTTAGTAAATGCTGTCTAGTATTAAGATAGTAGCTGCTTGTTTCTTACTCATGTAAAAGAATTCTGAAGCTCCCTCTTATTGTATTACTAAAAGCTCATGACTCCAAAAGCCACTCTTTTTTTTTTATTTCTAAACATCTCACTTTCTAATATCCATAACTTATTTCATTTTCTTATGTAAATATATTGACCAGATCTTTCCAGAGATTATAGTTAGAAAAAGAGACAGTAGCTGCCTACAGATAAGATTTCTACCTGTATGTTAAATTTCATGCTGTCTGGGTGAACCCTGGGACCTAACAAACACTTCCATATTCCCAATAGACAGAAATTCTAGCAGGGGTCTAATACAGCTAAGTCATGTTCTTGAAGAAGCCATTAACAGTAGTACCCTCAGATCTCACACTAATGGAAAGTAAAAGAATTTCCAGGTGAGGAATGATACTTTTAAAACCTGGTTGGGAAAACAGAGGCACAGGTAATTGGTTGGCCATTTTCTTCTTTTTTTGTAACATCCAAATGATAAGGTCTTTTTTTTCCCCTCCAAGGTTTTGGTGTAAAGACTTTCAAATTGTATTAAAACATGTTGCTAATTTAGGAAGAAAATTTCTGTGCTTAAATTATTAAATATAATTCAGGAGCCATATTTCATCAGGGGAACATATCAGTCACCTGGAGACTTTTCAAACTAAATACATTTCCCACACACACACCTCATATATTGAAGATCTTTCTATGCCTCTCATTTGCCATTAAAACCACTACAGAGTAAGCCATTACTACTGATGGGAGTGAATCAAATTTCAGGGATGTGTTGTAAGAGACTAAGAAACACCTTTACATTAACTAAGAGTTTAATCATGCAATCATTCAATAAGCAGTTTTGATCAACTACTACCTGCTTAGCACCAAGCCTCTAGGAATATAACCGTGGAAAATAGTCATAGTATTAAATAAACCAGCAAGTTCAGCATAATGAGACATATATGTATAAAACAGAGTACTATGAGACTATGCAGAAAGAATAATAATCTAGTCTTGGTGAATCAGGGAAAGATATTCAATGGCATTGGTATCTATGTTGAAACCTAAAGAATAAAATTAGACAGAGAGCAGAAGAAGGAAGTCCCTAATAGAGGCAACAGCTTTTATTAATGCCCAGAAGTGAGAGATTGTATTGTGTTTGGAGAAATTCAGAAAGACCAGATATAGAATTCGAGTGGAAGAAAGGGAAAATGTATTGAGAAAGGTACAGAGATAAAAGATGAAGCTAGAGAAGTAAATAGACGTCAGATCATGAAGCTGCTACTAAGTCATGTAAAGGTGTTTAAATTCTACCAAGAGAGCATGGAAGAGCAAATTAACATTTTAAGCAGAACAGTGGCCTAAGTATTTCCTTTAGAAAGAAAACCCCAAAGACAACATGCAAATCATATGAGAGAAGGGCAAGTTTAGAGTCAGGGAAATAGGTTAATATTCCAATTTGTTTTGTGTTTACTTCTCGATAAAAGTTCAAGTAAGTATTAAACAACAAGAACTCTCTGGCTAACCATTGATTACTCTGTGAATCATCTAGTTAAAACATAGAGTCTTAACTGTTATACTTAATAGTTGCACTGTTTATAACCTAAGTTGCTTACTATCTGAAGTTTAACACTAAGAGAATTGATTAAATTAGGTAACTCCTCTTTTGGATGGAAGCAATAACCTTCAGTGGAATGCTAACTGCTTCTGAGAATTATGTTTAACTCACACTCTCATTGCCATAGGCAGAAATAATTGATCTTAGGCTGGGTGAACTGGTTCTTAATACACATAACCACGGGAAGAATGTCATTTTAATAAGATGCTTCTATAAACCACATCCTACTTAAAACAGGGTTTTCCTTGGGTTCATAAGCAAAAACTGAAGGAACCCTGTTTGCCCTTAAATTTATAATAAACTGTGAAGCAATATAATACTGAGTCAGCAGCCTGCAAAGTATCTCTTTGCCAATTCAACTACCTATGTTTGTTGTTGTGTTGTTATTTTAGCTACTGCTTTCCTAGAAAAATATGTCTATGTTTAACATTCTTGAATACCACTAATTAATGTACTTAAATCTGCTTGTATTGGTTCTTCAGTAGTTTTCTAGATTTCACAGTCCACTGTTTTGCTCAGCTAACACCATGCCACAATTTAAAAAAGTATTCAAATAATTGGAAATTGTAGAGGGGAGGTAATAAAATAAATAACTTTATCTCAGAGATCAAGGCAAAAAATACAAAATCTTTTCAAAATATGAAATCTTTGATTAATTTAAGCAGTCAAATTCTGATGATTCACAGATTTTACCCGATGGGATATAAGCACTCAGTTGCTCAAGACTGGCAACTGAGTTGTGGGGAAAACTGTTTACATATCTATTTCTATTCATGTTTATACAGCATCCTTTAAAATTCATAATTTTGGTGTATGCTTTCTAACTCATAATATGTTAATATCATATATTATGTTAAATTTGTTTTTGAATACATAAATGTTCATATATTTGGGCCAGACTACCTATATAACAATGTTGATATTATGCAACCAAATTTACCACCATTGTTCTTATTGTACAATATCTAATTTATAAAACCTCATATATAGCCTACTTTGTAGGCATTTATATAATTAATTATTTTTAAAAATAGTTGCTTTAAACTTTTCAAGTCATGGCTGGTATTACAGCTCTTTAAAAATAATTTTCACGAACTTTAATTTCTCTCAAACTGCTGGTGGTAACTTGGCTTATTTTTCATGGTACACAGATAAACAATTTAAAAAATTTATTAGTTATGCATTAACTCCATTGTCAGTTGAGAAAATAGAGCCAGCACACAAAGACCATGGAATTAGGTGCTAGGCTATAAGGACTTGGATGTCATCCCCAAAGATAAGGCCATCCTGGATGTGGAGTGACTTGACATCATGATCTACCAGCCACTTTACCTATTCCCTCCTGAAATACGTGGTCCCCTGAAATCATCTCCCAGGCTTCAGCCCCAAGAACTAGTGGGACCTCCCAGACCAACCTGACTCATTTTTACCACCCGGAGACAACCTGCCCAGATCCCAACATCTACAAGAAGTTACCTTTCCACAAGCAGAGAGAATCCATGGGAGGCAGCCCTCAGAGCAAGCTTTTCATTGAGGACCTCATCACAGAGTCAGCCAATTCCCTGCAGCCCAGCCCCCTGACCCCAACCAGCCAGCCAAGATCAAAACCAACTACTGGCCATGCCCCCCGCCACACACACACACACACACACACACACACACACACACACACTGGCCATTGTGAAAACAGAATGAAGGAAGCAGAAGACATCTCAGAGAGAGGCAAAGGAAGGAGGGAAAAAAGGAAATAATGATTCCAGAGAGGACAGGAAAACTCAGAGCATCAGAGAGAGGAACTCAGTAAGGCGACTTCCAGCTTGGAAAAGATGATCTTGAAAGAAGAGATGGAATAGTCATTGCCTAACTAGAGAAAAAACCTGCTCCCTGCCTGACCAGACACCCTATCATACCTCCTTGCACCCAAGATATCGAAATCTTCTTTCTGCAAAGTTGTAGAACCACTTTGAGCCAACCAAAGTCCACAGACTTCAGCCCATCAGGTGAGACTGGAAGCCCTGGCCTGCATATCTACCACTATGAAGCGCTGGTGGTGACCAATAAGAGGTGAACCAAGTTGCCTCTGGGTGTAGACAGAATGGGATTGAGAGGCATCTGTCAATGGAGGACTTCTCAAGGTTATTTTCCATGTTTTCTGAAGAGTTTAGCAAGCTGGCTCTGTAAAAGCAAAGCAAACTCAAGAAAAAAGATCTCTGTCTTCTGATCACCCCTACCCTCTCCATGACTAACCCTACTCCTGCTGTTCAGGTCACTAGAGCTAGGCTCATTGATACCAAGGCATCCTCTTCTACTGGCCAGCTGGGACTGACCATCTCTTGGGTAGGGCATAGATGGGGCTGTCTCCATTCCCCAGGTGGAGGGGGAGCCAAGACATCTGTAGTCCTATGGCTATGGCACATGAACTTTCTTCCCCATAATGAGGGGGGCTCCTTCTCTCAATTTTGGTCCTCACTGTACAGAGAAAAACCTAGTCTGGACTCCAGCACAAACAGAGTTAATGTTTGTGCCCTCTCCTAGCCCTCCATGCCCACATGAAGGTCCCCAGAAGACAGTGAGAAGACATAAACATGGCACTTACATGTCAAGCCTGTCAGCTCTCTGGACCAATGGGCAGATGAGAGTGGGAAGCAGCCAGGTAGCAGAGAAAGCTCTGGGACCCTGTGTGCACCCAAGCATGCTTCCTCGCCTCACGTTTGGCAGCTTCCCCTGCACCTGGGCCTCCTGCTTCTCTGACTCTAGCAGGAGCAAGCTCTAGCTCAGCCCCTAGCAGGGAGACTGCCTTGCCTCTAGCTCTCACCCTGTCCTCTACTTGCAACTCCCAAGCTTTAAAGCCTCTTGCTCCAGCCCTGTATCTTCACCAGAAGCCTCTGTTTAGAGTGGAGATGTCATTTCTACAAAACACCATCCACCATCAACCTCCAGGCAAAAGTCAGCTAAAATTTTACCTCCTGGCACCAACTTAGCTCCTGGGCAGAACCGAAGCATTTAGACTCCCTTGGATGGGATCGAAAGGCCAAGCTACAATGACACTTCTAAGTGTCCTATATACCAAGTCTTGCTCATACCCATGCATCCCCCACCACACTCTCCAAAGAATGTGATTTATTGGGGCACACACCTCTGCTTTCCTCACCTAATTTCTGCCCTACCTTACTCACACTCCCAGCTTTTCTTCTCTACAAATACACAGGTATATGTAATTATATAAATTAATTTTGTCCAGAGTCTGGGTTTTGTTCTTCTCCAGACCCTGATCTCTTTCCACTATGTATGTGATAATGCTGAGGAGGGGGACTCTGCTTGGAATTAAAGGTTGCATTGAGTCTCCCCTTCTACCGCTCGCTCTTTCTCTCTCTCTCTCTCCCTCTCTCTCTTTCTCTTCCCCCATATATATATGTATGTAGTCTATTAGTGCCAAAATTTAAGTAAAAGTAAAAGAAGACACAGTGAAAAAAAGTGAATTTGAGGGATGTGTGTGTGTGTGTGTGTGTGTGTGTGTGTGTGTGTTTATACAGACAGAGAGAAAA
>NW_006436298.1:30547589-30559761 GCF_000325575.1 Pteropus alecto | reverse complement strand
GGAAAGAGAATATCCATGTACACATGATACTCAGATAAGCCAAAAATTATAAAGATAACTTTTTTCTGCCTTCAGAAACATCGACTAAAACATTGACTCTCCCTGGGTCTTGAGGCTGCTGGCCTTTAGCTGGAACTACCACCAGCTACTCTAGTTCTCCAGCTTGCTGAATTGCCCTGCAGATCTTAAGACTTGCCAGCCTCCATAACTGTGTGAGCCAATTCCTCAATTCCTGATAATAAACCCCTCTTTTTCTATAGATAGATAAGACAGACAGACAGACAGACAGATAGATAGATAGATAGATAGATAGATAGATAGATAGATAGATAGACAGATGTTAATAGAGATAGATATAAACAAACAAAAATGTTAGAAACATTTTTTTTTTATTGTATTGATGCTGTTTTATACACATACACACACACAGTGTTCTGTTTCTCTGCAGTATCAAGTAATACACTGTTAAATATGAGGACTGAAGATAACATCTCCATCTTAATATGAGGACTAGAAGATCAACTCAGGCTTCACATGTTATCCAGCAATGGAAACAACATAAAAAGAACCTTTAACCTCCCAGTGCCATGTGATGACTTTAATAACACCTACACATTTTTGTATAATGCTAACTTAAAAAAAATAATCATTATTATTGAGGCAGCCAAAAATTGTCAATCTCATTGATAACTGCATTTTTAATTTTCTTCTCACCAAATAATTTACTTTCATGTGCTTCTAATTGTGAAAATGCACTTTAATAGAGCTATAGAGTACAGTGTTAAAGAGATGGCACATTTACCATTGTGCAGTAACATAAAATCAATGGCAGCTAGTCATATAGGCTTTTTCAATTTCCACTGTACATCGTACGCAGCCCTTGGTTCAGTGGATAATCCAATTGTAAACAGTGACTCACTGTTAACAACTCTAGGAAATAGGATTAGCAATTTCTAATTTCAAAGTAAACTTATTTCATTTTTGTCCTGCAAATAAAAACAATGTGTTCAGAGATTTAGCTTTTCAGCTTTCAGAGCTCCCCAGAAACAAAAAATGTTGAAAATAAATTTTTATTGTATGATGCCATTAATGGTAACCATTGAGTATATGTTCCTAAGAGCTTTTTAACAGTTTGGTACCCCCGCCTAGATAGATAGATAGATAGATAGATAGATAGATAGATAGATAAATAAATAAAATAGATAAATAAATAGATAAATAAATAAATAAAAGTTCGATTAGATAAAAATTTAAATTCAAATTAAAAAAACAATCGAAACTCTGGAATCTCAAATTCTTGGCAGTATCCTCTACTTAATGTAATCACAAGAAAAAGTTAAAAGTTTATGTATTATTAGAAAGCTTGGCTTCTAAAACAAAAGTTTTAGGTGAGATTTTAGGAATCTGATTTATCTTGGAACACAGTTAAGTTGAATCAATGATCTTATAATTTTGGTGAATTATTTACCATTCTAAACCTATTTTCCTCTACTTTATCTGTAAATTTATTTAGTAGACATTACCTCAATCTAAACCTATATGTCTACATTGAGTTACAGACTCTTTTTTGTTTCCTATTTCAAAAAACAGAGGATGGTAACTTTTATTCTTCTTTGAGAACACAAAAATGTCACTGCATCAGGCCACAGGGTCTCTGTCAATAATACTCATGCCTGGCTTTTTTAAAATATCCACATTTGAACTCTTTATTTAGGGACTTCTCTAATTGGCCTAAACTGGAAACTGCTAATCTGTATTTTTTAATCCCTTCAGATATTTATAGAATACAGCTATCATGGGAAACACTGGCCTAGATTAATCAAGGAAGGGATACTACAAAGGAGGCCTGAGGCTGTGTAACTGGGATTTAGAACCATGATATTTATTGTCCAAGTTTGTACCAGAAAACTGTAGTGAATCAGAAGGGCAAATAAAATCAGTCAAGAGAGAGAATAAAGTTAGTGGACAGGAAAGTCAATATTGCGGACTGGATGAGTTTTGGGAACAGTTTTTATGACTTGTGATCATTAGCAGAAAGTAAATTCAGGAGATATGAATGAGCCATTTCAGGCTGAAAAAAACTACTAGGAATAAATGTCTTCCTAGCTCCTTTTGTGGGAAACTTGACACCCTGTCCAGTCAAAGAAATTATACTATTTTGACATTGCAAGTTATCTTATTCCATTAAACTCATTAATCATCAGCAAACTTGCTCACATCATTCTGTTACAGGTAGAGATTATCCAACATGAGATTAGAGATTTGTGTCATTTATAAATTTATAGTAGAGAGCAGTTAAAAATCAGAGCTCCATGTCCATGGACTGACCAATCCCACTCACCTTTAAAATCCCACTCGCCCTATAAATTTGTAAAGTATTTTTATAAATATGTACTCTTGTTGGACTTTGGAAGCCACTAGAATTAATCCATTTATCAATCTTTTATTCTGTCTTAACTATATCTAGCAGGCACTATGCAAGGTGCTAGGCACTCAGAAAAAGTTATATTCTTTGTCCTCAAAGAGGCTACAATCTCATAAACTAGGTAGAAAGTTACCTAACAATTAAAATATACTTATGGCACTGCATAATTGGTGATATGTTGGAAGATAAGAACAAGACATAAGGAGGGTGGGCACAAAAGTATTCGACAATTGTGCTTGAGAGTGGACTGCTGAGGACCATCAAAATGCATTTGAGAGATTATATTTATAGTAATTCTTGACACATAGAAGGGGAAGATTAAGTCACCACAGTGCAAAGCCCCAAAGGACATGCATTAAGGAATGGTCCAAACAGAAGCCATATGTAGGGAATGACATAGGAAAGATAGAATAAGAGAAATACATGGCCTTTTTTCTTTAACACCAAAGACAGTTTAAGTTTTATCTTGAAGGAACAAAGAACAATTTTAAGATTTCACACATGCATGTAAACAATCATATTTTTAAGAATTATAAAAAGCTAAATGAGAGACAGAACATTAGTTATAAGACAAAATAATACAATTAAAAATTACACTAAATAGAAGATACCTAAAATAGAGACTGTGAGTGTGGATTTGACAGAATTAATTAAAAAGGTATTTAGGAATTGACAGTGTTTAGTGAGCAGTAGGAATGAGGAGGGCTGGAATAATACAGGATGACTCCTAACTTCTGGTTTATAAAACCAAGTGAAACTAAGTGGCATTTACTGAAGGGATATATGAAACAACTGATTTAGGAATTAAATTCCTCCTACTGTAGTCTATTTTCTCTATGAATTCTCTAGAAATTATGAGTTCAGTCTTGTACAAGTTAAATTTGAGATGCCACTGGACAGTCAACAGGAGATTCTTAGAACTGTTGGAGATATGCTATGATGCATGGGAGCAAGTTGTGTTTGAGATATAGGTTGTGGCATCAACAGATTATATTTCCTTTTAATAGCCCTGGGTCTTCTCAAAAACATATTTCCCAGCTTTTCCTTTCTAATGTAGAGGAGACCATAGAAGCAGTAGATGAAATCATGAAAAACACAAAAACATAGGATATTGTGGAGGATATAGGTCCAAAAAGAAGGCTATGAAAAGCAGTCAGAAAAGGAGACAGAAAACCAAAATTCCAGAAGAAGAAATCATTTCAATGGGAAGAAAATGAAATTGTCAACTCTACTATCAAATACAACTCATAAATTAATTATAGAAGAACCATAAATTACTCATTCAATTTTGCAATTAGAACTTTTGGCAATTTTGGCAAAAGTAGTTCCATGGATTTCCAAGGAACTGGAATTCCACTAAGTATAGTGAGCTATGCATAAGCGGCGTGAGTAAGAGATGAGAGATACTCTTTCAAGCAGCTTGGTTGTTAATGGACAAAAAGATATGGTGTGATGCCTAAAAGAATATACAAAATCGAAATATGTTCTAAGCTTATTAATTGTTTTAGGTTAGAAAGATGGAAACTGTTGAAAAAAATCAGTATAGAAAGAAATCTTGGTGTTATAAGATTCAGCCACGATAATCAACAGATCGAAGTCCCTGAAGAAATGGGGATAATGGGATCCAGGGCAAAGTAGAAAGATTTTTTTTAACAGAAAGAACGACTACTTCCTCTGGGAAAAGAGGAAAAAAGGCAAGAGTAGATACAGATATATTGTAGGTGAAAGGTTAAAAAACTAAATTCCTCTTACTGTAGTCTATTTTCTCTATGAATTCCAAGGCACTATCGTCTTCTGGGAATCAAAAGATAGGAGTAAATTAGAAAATTTGAGAATAGTTGTGTGATCTTAGAATAATAATGCATGGAGGAGAGAATGATGAAAAGATTAAAGGATTTCCGGGAAGATTTAAGTACCCAGCTGAAGCTAGAAAACTATGAAACTGCTCTCTCCCATCTCTTTCAGTTATGTAATTTCCATTAGCTGTGCTCAGTTGTCTAAACATAGTAAACACATAATTTGGCAGGTATAGAGAAAGACTGGGAGACAAAGCTATAGAGGTTACTGGAGAAAGGGGGACTAAAATGAGATTTCATGGTTTTAGGTTTAAATGTAGAAAGAAATTAAGCCAGAATAGAGAAATAGAAAATTGGAAGAATCGAGGAATTAAAAGTTACTGTGAATCTAGCGCATGGGTACAGCAGAAAAAAAAAAAAAAAAAAAAAAGTTGAAGGTCAGAAAGGTATATTTAGAAAGTCCACTGTTGCAGTTTACTCCTGCACATACAGAAATTATTTTATTTTGTTCTCTCATCTTCTACCACCATGTCTGATACTAAATAAATGTTTATAAATTAAACTTAATCTGAGATAAATAGAAAAACATATTTTTGAGAAAGAAACCATATATTTGTCTATGTTGTAAAATATTTTCCTCATATAGATAGAGCACAAAGGTCTTATAGCAAAGCTAGTAAACCACTCAAAAGCAATAGTGAACACTAAGCCTTCAATTTCAAGCTAAAACTCAAAAGATGTGATTCAAATACCATGCTTTGGCCAGTAAAATCCAATTTTAAAACTAGATGAATTATCCCATCCATGGGGTATTTTAAGTTAAGATTGTATTCTATGAAGAGACTCCCTATCAAAGCCCAAAACTAATACTGGGGAAACACAGCAAATTATACACGATCTTTATTTTTGTCTTTTCTCTACAGAAAAATAGATTAGTTACCAGAATTGACTTTACTCTACTGAAGAAACTGATACCAAGGATGCATATGTTGACTATCACTTGTAACAATATCTACTATTCTCATTTTAGAGGGAAAAAAGTCCTTAGAGATCACTATTCCAAGCACTTCATTACGTAGCATAAAGAGCAAGGCCTGAAAAAGGTTAAGTGATGTGTTTCCAAGGTCATATGGAGAGTAAAGAGCTGCACTGTACCCAGGACCAAACTCTTCTACTACAGAGAAGCTCTCTAACTTATTTATGCAAGTATGTATGTCAAGGAAATTGAGTGAAATGACCATGATTTCAATAGATTTCATCGTCTTCCATTTATCCTTTACAAGAGTACTGTGGGCTACAAATCCCTCACATGCATTCTCCTTTTGTTACAAATAAGCAATAGAAAGGTTCAAATAGGTGATAATATAAACACACATACACAGAGAGAGAGAAAGAGACAGAGAGACAGACAGAAACAGAGAAGAGTGACAGAGAGGAAGAAGATACATAAAAATGTATATTTCACACATGGAAGTTTCTTTCCCTGGATAATTAGAAACAGGCTTATTCACCAAATTTTTTTGTATGTAATCCCCTGATGTGTTTGACTAAAATGGTAATTAGCTATATTTTCTGTTTTGATTAAAGTATATTGTATATCATATATAGTGTATTTCTGGTCTCAAAAGGAGAATGAATAATCAGGAGAATATCATTTCAATGTCTCCTCTCTGTAAAGATTTACCGAGTTGTCTCTAATGTACACTGACAGTTTCTGCATTAAAATTAGAGGAAAGTAGATACTGATATTGTCAAGATAAAAAAAAAAAAACTCTCTTCTTTCATTTTCATTCTACTAAATCAGGTCCATATCTTTTAATATTTTATTAGAATAGTTCATTTCTGAAGGTCAAGAGCAAAAGGACTTTCTAAAGTTAAAAAAAAAAAAAAGCTTAAAAAAAGATTCAAAAAAGGTGGCAGCTAATTGACAGTTTCCAGAAGGGGTCATAAAGGTATATTTAGAAAGTCCACTGTTGCAGTTTACTCCTGCACATACAGAAATTATTTTATTTTGTTCTCTCATCTTCTACCACCATGTCTGATACTAAATAAATGTTTATAAATTAAACTTACTGAGATAAAAAAAAAAAAAAAAAAAAAGTTGAAGGTCAGAAAGGTATATTTAGAAAGTCCACTGTTGCAGTTTACTCCTGCACATACAGAAATTATTTTATTTTGTTCTCTCATCTTCTACCACCATGTCTGATACTAAATAAATGTTTATAAATTAAACTTAATCTGAGATAAATAGAAAAACATATTTTTGAGAAAGAAACCATATATTTGTCTATGTTGTAAAATATTTTCCTCATATAGATAGAGCACAAAGGTCTTATAGCAAAGCTAGTAAACCACTCAAAAGCAATAGTGAACACTAAGCCTTCAATTTCAAGCTAAAACTCAAAAGATGTGATTCAAATACCATGCTTTGGCCAGTAAAATCCAATTTTAAAACTAGATGAATTATCCCATCCATGGGGTATTTTAAGTTAAGATTGTATTCTATGAAGAGACTCCCTATCAAAGCCCAAAACTAATACTGGGGAAACACAGCAAATTATACACGATCTTTATTTTTGTCTTTTCTCTACAGAAAAATAGATTAGTTACCAGAATTGACTTTACTCTACTGAAGAAACTGATACCAAGGATGCATATGTTGACTATCACTTGTAACAATATCTACTATTCTCATTTTAGAGGGAAAAAAGTCCTTAGAGATCACTATTCCAAGCACTTCATTACGTAGCATAAAGAGCAAGGCCTGAAAAAGGTTAAGTGATGTGTTTCCAAGGTCATATGGAGAGTAAAGAGCTGCACTGTACCCAGGACCAAACTCTTCTACTACAGAGAAGCTCTCTAACTTATTTATGCAAGTATGTATGTCAAGGAAATTGAGTGAAATGACCATGATTTCAATAGATTTCATCGTCTTCCATTTATCCTTTACAAGAGTACTGTGGGCTACAAATCCCTCACATGCATTCTCCTTTTGTTACAAATAAGCAATAGAAAGGTTCAAATAGGTGATAATATAAACACACATACACAGAGAGAGAGAAAGAGACAGAGAGACAGACAGAAACAGAGAAGAGTGACAGAGAGGAAGAAGATACATAAAAATGTATATTTCACACATGGAAGTTTCTTTCCCTGGATAATTAGAAACAGGCTTATTCACCAAATTTTTTTTGTATGTAATCCCCTGATGTGTTTGACTAAAATGGTAATTAGCTATATTTTCTGTTTTGATTAAAGTATATTGTATATCATATATAGTGTATTTCTGGTCTCAAAAGGAGAATGAATAATCAGGAGAATATCATTTCAATGTCTCCTCTCTGTAAAGATTTACCGAGTTGTCTCTAATGTACACTGACAGTTTCTGCATTAAAATTAGAGGAAAGTAGATACTGATATTGTCAAGATAAAAAAAAAAAAACTCTCTTCTTTCATTTTCATTCTACTAAATCAGGTCCATATCTTTTAATATTTTATTAGAATAGTTCATTTCTGAAGGTCAAGAGCAAAAGGACTTTCTAAAGTTAAAAAAAAAAAGAAGCTTAAAAAAAGATTCAAAAAAGGTGGCAGCTAATTGACAGTTTCCAGACACCAACAAAAGTATGGACTGAAAGCTTAAAAGCCTTATTAATTTCTTTTGCTGAAGTTGTTGATACAACAACTTCAGTGTGTCCTGTATTCAAGTTATTGGTTTGCAAACAACAGAAACCCATTCTAGATAACTTAAATAAAAAGAAATTTATTACAAGAATATCAGTGTCTTTCTAGGTGAATGAAGTTGTTGAAAACCAGGATTAAAACCAGAACAAGAACGCAGACTTGGAACGGCTTTTCCATGAGGGAAAGACTGCTGGAATAAATTAGCTCCAGCTAGTCTTCCATACTGTTTCATTGCACTTGAGATTTATAATCTTAGCAGAGATAATCCATTTGGCTAAACTTATTTTTGACTTGTAATCCTTGATTGTACCTGAGTACTGTGATGTGGGCACCCCTTCAGCTTCAGTAAGTCAAAAAACAGTATATAATTAATTCCACCTTCCAGACTACATACAATGGGAGCGAGATCATTTTTCAAAAAAAAATTAATGTATTGATAAGAAATGGAAATTTATGCTGGGGAGCTAAAATATAAAAACTATCAATGTTTTTAGTGTTGATTTTGAAGGAAAAAATATTTAATATTTAAGAAATGTATATATTATTAAAATGTTCCAAAATCTAGACAGCAGAGTGCACACTGGACCAACAAGTACCCTCCTTGAGTGATAGTGCTTATGAATATCTTTTGCTTGCCAGCAGCAGTCTGAGTGCCTGTGATGACCAACAATTTATTTGTTCCCTCTAGAGCCACAGGTAAGGCTTTCCCATGTATCGGTCTGGTGAGTCATCATAAGTCTGACAACATAGTGGTAGTCAGTCAGTCCTGCCCCAAGAAAGAGAAGAGAAATCATCTCAGAAATTATTTAATACATGCTTCAAAGTAGCATATATATCCTGAAAATCATTCCTGGCTTCATGAACACCTGAGAGAAATTTGCATTTGATAATTCCGATCTGACAATCATAAACATTAAACCCTAATAACATGCAATATTACAGAAATTTCATATAACTGCCTTCATAAAGCACTGTCTTGAGCAAAAATAAGCAACCACATGGTTTCAATTTAATGTTAACACTTAGCACAACTCTAAATTCCACCTCAGTGGTTAGAACTTTTATAATTTCTGAATTAATAATTATCTTAATACAGAGAAATCTTATACATCAACATTTTCTTTTATGTGTGTATTGATTGAGAAATATACTCATAGATTATATAGTAAAAATCAATGAAGCTTGAATAATTCCAAAAAATTTAAATCATTTTATTTATGAACCAAAATTAGCACAATTTCTAGAGGATATTACATAGTTATAAAACATATGTCTTAGAAAGGTAATTGAGAAGCATTTTAGTCTAAACTTTTTATTTCATGAGATTATAAATGCTATAATACTGCATAATTAAAATAAAAAACAAGTCAATACAGAACACAAGATTGGATCTAGACAACATCCAGTATGCTCTTAAATATCAGCAATATCTTATTCCAAAAACTTATATGAAAGCTGATATATTGTCTACCTTTGACATTTCCTTTTTGGGCCAGAAAAAAAATTTGTCATCTTGAACACTAATTCTTGCCCTTTTTTGCCAGAGTTGTCGATTTTTAAACATCTGATGGAAAATGTAGTGTTGTCTATTGCATCTCAAAGACCTTTATGAACAGTCCTCTTCTTTCTTCATTACTGTTGTCATAGGTCTCCACAGAGAGCAAACGAGTAGCTCAGAACTAGAATATATCAAATAATTTCCCCCAAAAAATATGGCAGGAAATTCTCACAAACTGAGATTGCAGTGAGGAAAACAAATTTTCATAAAGATTATCTTAAAAATATAGATATTTATATAGACCAAATCATATGTTTATTTTATTTTGTTAGCAAAACACACAAACACAGAATCAGAGTTTTAGAAATAGAAGGAACTGTACAGATAAACTAACTGTTGGTTCCTAAATGCAGTATGATTATTTTAGAGAGAGACATATTACTTTTTTAATAGGTAATTATTTATGCATTGAAAAAAGTATAACTAGAATATCAAACTCCTTAATTTCTAGATATTTTCATTAAGAAGTTAAGGTTTGGTTTTGGTTTTGGTTTTTCTGTTTTGTTATTTCAAAGATTATTTTAGAATGTTAAAAACTTTTGAATATAGATGAAAATAATATATGTATTCACTTTACTACTCTTGGAATTTTTCTATGTACTTGAAACTGTTAGATTATTAATTATTTCATGCCTCTATGCACTTTGCATACATTGCCCTTCTCTACCTTCTCTACCCATCAAATTCCAATCATCTTTAAGCTCAAATACTTCCTCAGCCAGGCGACCTGCCCACACACAGCAAGAACTCTGCCATCTGTAATCTCACTGTATGCTGTACACCAACAATGATACTTGCTGCATCCTTTTATACTTTGTTGTCAAGACCATCTCTTCCACTTCCAACAGTACCAATTTCAGGTGTGTAATAATTACATGGAGAAAATTTTAAGGCACTGATATAATTCCCCACTCAGACTTGGCGAGAAATAAGAATCTATGTTTTTTAAAAGTCTTCTGTTGAGTCTGATACTCATCTATAGTTAAGAGTAACTGCATTAAACTGTAAACTCAGGGTCAAAGAGCTTTTCTTACTTATTTACTTACAATCTCTTGTTGATTTAAACACATGGTAGGTACAGGGCAACGTTTAGGAAAGCATATAATGTAGTAGAAAATATCAATCAAGGATGATTATTGAGACAGCAATATATGGAGAAGTACAGATTGATCTGGAAGTGTCAGTCAGGCTCCAAGTAACAACGCATGGAGGCCTGCATGAACCCGATCTATAAATGAAACTTGGCTGACGATACCAGTTAGTGAGAGTATCATCAGTTCTAGCAGCGCAAACTGCTTCACACATATGCCTGTGCTTTCAGGCATAAACCTTTATCAACAAAGAGGAAATACTTCCTGCTGTGGGAATTGGAGCTTCTGGTTAAGTTGTCCTTATAAGAGCAAAAGCTCCTAATGCTCCAAAGCAACTGTAAACTTTTTATTAACAAAGAACTCAGTTGCATTTAAATATTTTCAGGTGGTTGTGAGAATATTTCCATGAGATTTTAAAAATAGGCCTAATTTTATTACAGGTCATTATCACAGAGGAAAGAGTCCCATGTCTCTTTCCTCTGTAAAGCCATATAATTCTACCTTCTTTAAAATAGTTTCTTCAAATCAAGCATTCTGATATTATAAAGAAATGCTTTATTCCACATAATTCAGATAAATATATCTGAATTAGGAAAGCATATAATGTAGTAGAAAATATCAATCAAGGATGATTATTGAGACAGCAATAAATATATCTGAATTATGTGGAATAAAGCATTTCTTTATAATATCAGAAGCATTTGGTTTACTGAATAATGAGCCACTACCTGAACTAAAATATAAGAAAAGTGTCCCTGGACCAAAGACAGGCCACTCATCATATATGAGGCATGAGCAAGTACTTTAGCAAAGCTGCCTCCTGAGGACCCTTTCCTTCCATCTACCATTATTCAGATACAAATGTATTCATTCTTTCCTAATATTTCCTTCTATTTATGGGTAAGAAATTGTTAGGTTTTATTAAGTAAGAGAAACTCAAATATTCAGAGTCAATTTTAATATATAATACTAATATTAATTCGGTAGTAAAAGTTAGCAATGTAAAGGCATAGATATTGTTGTAATCATCTCTGTACCCCCATTTCTAGAAGAATGTCTGGTAGATAATAGGCGTATGACAAAATATTTGTTAAATCCATGAATTAATGATATTAGATCTACTCTTCCATAGAGTAGATAGAGTAAAGTAAAGCAAATGTGGGTTAGTCTTTCTGTGTTATCAAATATATTACTTTTTTCATCAAAAGCCTCAACTTAAGAGAATCCAGAGTAGCATATCTTCAAGCTCAAAAAGCTGCAGTCAACTACAGTAATAAGACTTGAGACTGTCAACTGGCATTCTTCCTGTCCTTCTAAAGCCTGACCTAAAGTGCCCTTGAAAATAATCTAAAGTAGAGTGAAGGAGGATGCAGAGAGATGTGACATTTTTATCCAGCAAGCTATCAACAGTAATGGAAGTAAGGAAAATCACAAGACCATTCAGAAATGGAAACAGTGCATTTTAGCAGGTAGAAGATGCATGTTCTTCTACTGTTGACATGTTTATAAAATATGGGATTAAGTTTCCTATTATCAAAGATCCAGAAACCTGAAAATTTATTTTCTGAATTATTCATAACTTAGGGGGAAAAATTTCATGACAGATATCGCAGAACCTCTA
>NW_006436298.1:30544931-30547566 GCF_000325575.1 Pteropus alecto | reverse complement strand
TTTTACTTTTGCTGGCTACAAGATCATTAACAGAAAAATATACCGTGACTAGGGTGTCATAGAGGTTTCGGTGCCTTTAATGTTGCTATTAATAGCTAGAGAAATTCAAAGCCTCTTACTTATTCTCTCTCATTGTTTATACCTGATGTCAATTTAGTCAGAATGATTTGTTTAAAATATGTAATTCAGTAGGCACCTCAAGAAGTAATGTGGAATGTATAAACCTAGCTTGCCTAATTTCAAGTGAAATATAAGAGAGAAATGCATATTAATGTAAAATGACTATAAATCAAAAGCTATTTCATTTTCTAAGGTAGTGTAAAAGCCAAACTTGTTTGAAACCATAATTCAGCTGTCATAATCTCTTAGATATACCACTGACCTTCCTTGGAAGTTTTTGTCACATAGAAGCAAATGGTTCAGGAGAAGCAACATTAAATCACATGGTATTATTTAGAGCAAAGTAATTTAGCTCACTTGAGCAAGTCCTTAACTACAAGTCACACTTACCTAGATAGATTCCTTGTGCTATACATGTACATACATTGAGGCAAAATGCATTCACTGTGTAGACTATACAAAGAGAGTCATTGTGTATTCCATGCCTGTGCTTACAGATTTTTTTCCAATCGATATTGAACTCGATGCTCCAGTGTTTTTGAGAAACAGCTGAAAGATTTTGTTGTAATTCCTAAAGCCACATTGTCTGATTAACTTAAGAATGTATATTTTCTCTTGGTATTTTACATTTATTATTAATAAGTAGCAGTAGCGAACATGATCGCTTGGCTGCTTATATCTCCAAAATAAATTATTCTGTGAAACTGTGACTTAAATGTTAAGCCTGAGGTAGAAAATGGGCTCAAATCCAAAATCATGTTATTCACCAAAGCTAGGGATTTGTGCTAGAGATAAAAACAATTCTTTTTGGAAGGGGAGTTGAAGAACAATCTTACATTAAAACTTAAGGGGACTTTCACACTGAAAGGAACTAGATGATGTTTATTAGACTCCATTTGCAATCTGTTACTAAATTTTCAATGAGGGGCTGATGTTGTTTCTATGATCAATAATTATTTTATCATTATCCTTCCCAAAGGTATAGGAAGATTAAATTCTACTTTAAAAGTTTTTTTTTTTAACTATGTCAGAATTTCTTATGCTTGTGGATGTAGAAGGTAATAAGGTTGAGATACAAAGACCTCTGCTCAAAGCTTCAAACAATAGCCTAGGATCTGTAGTACAAATAGGTAAATACATGTTCCACCCCCAAGACTTTCTCTTAATGAATATCTCCTGATCTCTAAAAGATTTGGGAGGTAAGATTAAGAAAACCACTCATTTTACAGTTGAGGAATAAATAATTCCTTTAAGGGCTTACTCTATCTCTTATAAGAAAAAGCATTTTAACAATCACATCTATTACCTAAAACAAAGACTGAGAAAATGAAGTCTTTGGTTCCATTTATAACTCTATTGATAATTTTCTAGGTGACTTACTCTCTACCACAATTTTTTATTTATTAGACTTCCAAGTTAGGTAATCAAAAGATAAAAATGAACACCCTACATATAGCAAATGCTGAGTTTCTAAATAATAATAATAATAATAATAATAATAATAATGTATTAAAGCATGATTTCAAGTTATTTGTATAATTAATAAATGGATAATCAGTAAATATTTTAATCTCATTTATGTGGATAGGGCGCTGTGATAAGGAATAATACTTTTTAAAATAATGCATAGTCCCTGACTTCACAAATGTTACAATTTATATGGCAAAGCCAAGTTTTCAACAGTTTCATTCATGTTTCCAGAGTCATTGACAGATTGACCATAATAAACTTTACAACAACCTTATAGCCATCCCTCACACTGTATGAACACAAGAGGTTGGTCATCTCTAAGGAATCTCAGTACAACTTAGCTTAGTTTCTTGAGAAAGATAATACTAGACAGATAGTTCACTTTTTCAGATCCCCAATCCTTAAGCTCTTTTAAGCCCTTACATAGAAATAGGATAAATCAACTAAAAGCTATTAAAAAAATATTACTCTAATTGTCATATAAAACCTGAAATATTTCTTCCCATCCCTAAAATCAGTCAATTTATTATCCCCCACCTCATGATTCTGTCCAGAGTCTCTTAAGACCCCTGTGGTGCATCTTGTTACCTGGGACAAAAGTAGCACACTAGTGACTTTGGCCCTACCAGGTCCTCAGCAGTTTCCAGCTGCTTTTATGAACATCACAATTTCTAACATATCTGAGGACTCTTCTCATATTTAATCTAAAGAACTACAACAAAAAACAATTAAGCTATCCCCAAAACAACTGCCACTAGACTTCACCTTCGAGACTCATTCACAAAATTTGTCTCTCTTTGGTAAGTAGATTTTTTAATTCCCTGTTATTACAATCCCTGGCAAATCATAAGCCAGCTCTACCTCAAAAGAAAAAAAAAAGCAAATATTTGCCTGCTATCTTAAATTCTTTCTCCTAAGAAAAATCATGTAAGTATGGGTCATTTTAAAAATGTAAAGAGGATCAATTAAAAAAGAAAAATGGAAGGTGTTAGGAAAATACTTATGTGAATATAACTTTTTTCAATAGCATCTGTATAAGACTGGA
>NW_006436298.1:30540785-30544910 GCF_000325575.1 Pteropus alecto | reverse complement strand
TTCTGGCAATTTCTTAATCATCAATCACCAAATCTTATAAGGCTCCTGACATTCCTAAAAAACCTAATTCGTGAGATATAAGATGATATGTAAGATACAAAATGAAATATAAGAATTGACACATTTCAATGAAAGGACTACATTTTAGTGAGGAAAAGATTCAGGAAGTGAAGTGTGAGGAAAGTGACTACAAAGATAGTACAAGTTTTTCATGGTCTCACTGATGAATAAGGGATATTTCTATCAAAAATTGCCACAAAAAATAATATCTGACGGGATAGTTTCTTTAATTGAGAGTTGAATTACGGGATAGACATATTCACTTTCATTATTTCAAAAAAGGCTATCTCTATTTTAAGGAGTTCCCAAAGCTCTATTTCTACATCAGAGATATCATCTAAACATCATACCTATATTTCTAACATCTATTGGACATCCCCAAAGGAATGTCAAAAGGCAACTCACATTCAGCGAGTCCAAATATTGAACATATTTATTTTACTACTGACCTATTCTTACTCATTTAGGCAGTCAATTAGTCACTCAATCATTTATCCCATGTTTAGTCAGTAGCCACTATGTGCTTGGCATTGTTCTGGAAGCTAGGGATAAAATAGAGAACAAAACATTCATAAATGTTTCTCACAAGGAGTTCATACTCTAGTGGGGTTATACAAACTAGGAAAAAGATAAAATATAAGTGATAACAGTAAGTTCTAAAAATAAATAGAGCCAGAAATGTGGAGGGGTTTTAGATAGGGGAGCCCCCTCATCAAATTTGATTCTCCTTTTGTGTTCTTTGTTTGAGAGAATGTCACCAACACACATTCAACTGCCAATCCAAAGACAATCCAAAGACAAAGATTGATTTTTCATGTTGCAATTATTCTATACCCATAATAACTCTCCAATTCATTCAATTATTTCCTTCCCACTGCTATGACATTAGGTCAACCTGACATTATCTCCTGCCAAAATAATTACAACAGATCTCTGAAAGGTTTCCTTACCTCCAGTCTTGCACAGCTTGAATTCATATTTCATACTGTAGCCGGAGAAATCTTACCAAAGCATAATTTTTAGTGCTGCTCAGTTTCCCCATGGATAAAATCCAAATGAGCTGTTCTCTCTTGCCCTTTTTCCATCACCATCACTCTAGTTCACATTGTAGTCTAAAGCCATATACCGAACGACTAACAATCCCCTGACCCTTTCATATTTTCTTGTCTCTATATGTGCTATTTCCTTTCCCTGGAATACTTTCCATCCTCTCCTCCCCTCTCCTTTCCTCTCTTCTCCTTTCTTCCCCTCCTCTACTCCCCCTCCCCCCCTTCCTCCCTCTTTAATTTTCAACTACATAGATTCTACTAATTTTTAAGTTTAGATATCACTTTTTGCAGAAAGTCATTTCTGAAACTCCCTGGAACTAATTCCTAGGGCTTTTCATAACACACTGTGGATATGCACATCAGAAACCTTACAACATTATATTGAAAACCCAAACATTTATGTGGAGAATGACACTTTATATTAACTTGTGTTTTCTTCTCTCTCTTTTTTTATTCAAATATGTAGTTGGTGCTGTAAAAGTTGCTTCAGGGAGAGCTGCCTCAGAGTACAAAGGAAAAGTGGTCCATAGATCTTCCTGCTTCCAAAGGATGAGGTGAAGTTTTTGGTGTAGGTAAAATGACTAGGTTTATGAAGTCAAAGGAAGGAAAACGGATTTCTCTGCTGCTAGAAAGAAACTCTTCTGTCATGAGGGAGGGAAGGTATTGGGAACAGAGGTCTGTGGGTCCAAGAGCAAAGGGAAATTGGACTTGGCTCCCATAGCAGAGTCCAGGGGAAAAAAAATGACTGTGTAGTATAGCTCTGCAGATGGATCCATAGGCAGTTTTCAAAGATGTCCTTGCCCCAAGAATAGTAATACATGAGGAACAGAATGCTGCTGGACCTGAAGCAACCATGTGGACCAGGTGGTGTGTGACTCGGTGACATTTGGGAACACTGGGGACAGAGAACTTCATGCCTTAGCAGTGCATGAGAGTCCATATGTTTCAGCAAAACCAAAATGGAGATACCCTCCAAGGGACCAAGGGAAAGTGTGGAAGATGTGCCTGGCTGCCTACTCAATATCCATCTACTCTTCCATCTTATTAAGAAGAACCAATTTTCTTTGGCGTGTCAATGTGCCTAACCAAAAAACCTGCGATTTCCAGCCTTCCTCATAGTTAAGAGTGGTCAATAAAATTTAAGTCATAAGTCCTTGGAGAAACTTCCTAGAAAGCTCTTGAAATGTGCCAATTCAATTGGTATGCTGGTTTTGCCCTTTGCCTTTCTTAATTTCCTGCTTGTAAGTTAATATGACATTGAAGACTGTTTTAGTCACTGTATTATCTCCAAAAAAGTACATGCTGCAGAGTGATCATTTAATAACTATGATTCAATGAGTTAAATGCATAGAATATTACCTTCCCTAACTGTAAATGATTATCACTTCTGAGTTTTGAGTTTCCCAAAGTACCTAAAATTAAAGAACAGCATTTAGGTCCCATGTTCCTTAAGAGTAAGGGCCTATATTTATGTGCATTTTAACAGAGCCTGATGTAATTTTTTATAATTACCTTTAGAGCATCAAAATATAATAAGTCGCAATTGTGAAAAACTACTCTGAATCACTTTTTATTCTAATAGTATGCTCTTAATAATAGCACTTAGCTCTTAGTGTAGTAATTCTCTAAAATTGTCTGCCACTACTGGTTTTTCCTATGAGAAATCAGATACAATCCAGAATAGGCTAGTTTATGCAAAAGTAATAAATGGTCTTCAAATCTCAGGTATTTACTACTAACATTTTTTTTTTCTAGCTCATGCCAGGTCTACTGCCAGTCCAGGTAGTTCTCCAGGGCAGTTCCTCTCCCAGGATTGGCTCAGTATCCCAGGCTGCTTTAATCTTTGGCACCTTTATGTCAACACATGCCTCCATGGTCACAATGGAAGGAAAAGAGAGTTCTTAAAAATCTCATAACAGCCATCAAATGTTCTGACAGACAGTGACACGTCACTGCTACCCACAATGCATTGCTACAACTAGTCACATAGGTCTGGTCAATTATAGGGATGTGAGAAAGTATATTCCTCCCATGTTTCCAGAATAAGAGAAATGGAAATGGGTAATATTTACAGTATCTACCATACATAGGCAATTTTTAGAAGAAACATTCTTATAACCATAAAGATAGAGGTTCTCAAATTTTTTGGCTTCAGGATCTCTCTATACTCAAAAATTATTGAGGGCCCTAAGAGCTTTTGTTGATGTTGATTTTATCTATCAACATTTATCATAATTGAAATTAAATCTAAGTGATTTTTCAAAATATTCATTAATTTATTTTAACAGTAATAAACCCAACATATGTTAACATGAATAATATGAACTTTTAATGAAAAATCACTGTATTACTAAATGAAACCAAAAAAACAGGAGTGGTATTGTTTTATATTTTTAAATCTCTTTAGTATCTTTAGTAAATAGAAGTCAGCTACATTCATATCTCTGCTGCTACATTCAATCTGTTGTGATATCACACTTTACGTAGCCTCTGTTTATTACTCTTGTCATCATGTACCCATGACAGATGGGAAAGGGCATCTTAGTATTACTATGAAAATACTTTTGACCTCACAGTACCCCTGAAAAGATTTGTATAACACTTTGAGAAACACTGTCTTAAGATGGCTAATTGTAATTGCTATCAGTGGCATTGGGAACAGTACCAAGGTAAAATGCTTGCTACCTATAATGTTTTCTATTTTTATTTACTTTTGCTCTGAAAACTTTTATTAGGTCAACTCACTGTGCTTTGATTGAAACATATTCAGTGCCTCAATCAAGGGATAAACTTGCCTGCTGTTTTTTCCAGAAACGATCAGGGAAGAATGTCTCCATTATCTTAAATAATAGTATTGTTTTCTTCTTCTGGTGTACCTTTTCAACTTCCCTAGCAAATCCATCTGGCATTTTCTGATCAGCAGCTAAATAGGCACATTTGTTTTCACTGTCCTCTTAAATCCACTTTCTCTATCCATCAGGACCCCAAATCTCATAGTATGAGGGTCATTATGTTT
>NW_006436298.1:30522205-30540723 GCF_000325575.1 Pteropus alecto | reverse complement strand
GTCCTTTGGTTTAAATCCTTTTATCAGTAGGACTCATGGATTCTCTGAAATAGAATGAAGATATTCCTTCACATTTTCTTTTCAATTAGAATATTCAAATCAACATATACCTACTATATACAAAACACTCCCAGAATATACAAAAGATTCTGCATTTATTCAAAAAAAAAAACCGTTGCAACTACAGACTCAGTAGTTATTTAAAAGTTATCAAAACAAAAAATATATATATTGGAGTAGAAAATACAGAAAATCAGGTCAAAAATAAAAATGTCTTAATTTGAGCCCCTTTCCCTCTTTTGAACCTCAGTTTCCCAATCAGTAAAATAGAGTGGCTCACAGAGAGGTTCCGGAGAAGGCATCCCACCAGGAAGAATGAGTGAGACTCAGAGGCTAGAGGTGTGAGGCAGCTCCACCTTCCACACCTTTTGCATCTGGTGGTCTTTAGCCACTTCACCCCTGCCCAGGATGCCTGGGCCTCCTCGTCTTCCCATCTGTCATCTTTGGGGGCCAGCATCCCAATGCCTTACATGATGTTGGCCAGCAGCTGGTGTCAGTCTCGTGCCATGAGAGCTGTGCTTAGTGTGGAGCTCATGCTGTCCTTGAAGTCACCCAAACTATAGGTGATGATGACACAATGGGAATACCCGCACCCTCCAAGAAGCCCTTCAAGTAGCCAATGTGCTGGGCTGCAATGAAGGGCCTCAGCATTCAGTAATTTCCCCTCCTACAGAGGGTTCTCCCTCTCTAGAGATCTGAATTCAAATCCCTGCTCTCCCATTCCTTGTTGCGTGGCCTTGTGCAAGTTCTTTAACTCTCTATACCAGAGAATAATGTCATAATACTCAGCACATAGTAAATGTCCAATACATGTTAGCTTATTATTATTATTATTATCATCATTATTACTATTTTTATATTTCCATTTATTAACTGTGTGAACATCATCAAATGACTGTTCTAAGCCTCATTTTCCTCACTGGTATGATGAAGATAATTGCACCTATTCTCCCAGTAGAGATGTAAGAATTAAATAGCAAGGTACCTGGCATACATTGAGCCTCCCACAAACTTTGGCTCATTTTATTTCCATCCCTCCTTTCTAGTCATGTAACTTTTGCATGTTACTTCATTTCTCTGAGCCTCAGCTTCTTCATCTGCAAAATGAGGGCAAATAGATCTACTTCTTAGAACTGTGAGCATTCAGTGAGACTATGTTTGGCACACAGTAACTGCCAAACACATGTTAGCTCATTAGTATTAGTTTTCCTATTGTTATTATTAGCCCTTCTTACCAGCTGTGTGACCTTGAACAAGTACCTTAGCCTCTCTGAGTTTCAGCTTCTTTATGGGGTAAGAAGGGAAAAATAAACCCCTCTCCACATTTTGCTGTGAAGATGGAATGGCTATATCAGTGCTCTGTTCTTAACAGCTCTGTTTCCTGACTCTGTGACTGCTAGCAAGTCCCTTCCCCGCTCTGCACCTCAGTTTCTTCATTTGCCCTATGAATCTCACATTATCCACCTTATCTAAGGATGCAAGATAAGGAGGAAAGGAAGAAACACTCTCAGCCTGGTCCCAGACTGGCAGCCCCAGCCAGTAGTCCTGCAGCAACTGCACAAACTATGGGCGGATGGGGATGGTTGTGCTGAGGCAGCTTACTCTGCAACTGTGACAGACGCCATACACTGTCAATCCCAGGGAGCAACCCTCACCCAACCTCTGTCTGAAAGACCTAAAGCCCTCTGGAAGGATATATATGATCCACACCTGTTCTGAAAACCCTTCTATAACTTACTGAGAGGACATCCAGACCCCTTGGACTGCATAGAAGAACAGATGCGGACTCAACCTGAGTTCAAATCATGGCCCCTCCATTGATTAGATCCATGGAGAAACAGGTTTTGCCTTAGCTCTGCTATCAATTCATTATTCATTTAGATTTCATTCTCTTCAACCAAAAAAAGGAATATTTTACCTTTCATACTCTATCATTGAATGACCTCTGTCATTCTATGATATAAATCAGGATCTGATTAATCCATCTATATATTAGCAAATATCTTGACATATGTTCCTTTTTCACCATCTTTACACATACATTGTGGAATCTATACAAATATTAATGATCATTTTATTGTCAAACATCATCTGAATTTCAGAACAAACTCTACATGAGTATCATAAGATGGCTCCCTGAAAGAAAGAGTAAAGTAGCCAGGCATCCCACAAGATAGTTTACTTACTTTTATTCCTTACAAGTGGTAGAAGTAAAATGAACACTTAAATTGTTAGTAAAATATATAAAATATTAAAAACCATGTATATAAGGTTGAAACATGAGAACCTGAAGCTCTCTCCTTACTATCCCCAAATACCAAATTTTGAACTGCATGAATGTTGAGTCTCTCCTCTCAAATTTTAGTTTTCAACCAAATTATTTATCTTACTGATCATTCAAAAATGCAGTTGAAGAGGAGGAAATTTTTGGCAATGGAAACCTTAAAATTTAAGATTCAACAAGCATGCCTGGGTTCATTACCAGAGTTTAAAAGAGCCTCTTTAGCATTTTAGGTAAGGAAAGCAAACCCTAAAGAAACTAATTCAGTAATTCAGTGGACTGCCATCCTTGAATCAGGAAGACTCAAGTTGACTCCCACGTTATCATTTTCAGAGGTGTACTCCTAGGCAAGTTATTCAACCTTGCTAAGCATCAGTGTCCTCATGCCATGGAGTCCTCCTCATTTGTATGATTAAACTAACACAGTGCTTGTACCTGGCATATTTTAGGAATTCAGAATAATTGGTTGACAACATCTTTTTGACTAAATATAAGGTTGATATAGATTTGAGACATAAATTATATTAAAAGGCAATTTAAAAAGACCTAAACCTTCTGGAATATATATTTTGTCATATTCATTTTCATGTGATTCATTGTGATCACTATAGAGAAAGCTGGATCATTCAAATAATGAGAAGTCCAAGAAGAGAATCAAAGCTCTGACTTTTGCTTTGCTGACTGAGCTGGTTTCATGTAAAGAAAGGGGATTTTGAAACATTCTTTTACTAAAGTAGTAAGCACAAGATTTAGAAACATGATTTTTTAAAGAATAAAGCTAATATAAACTAAATATATATTTTTAACCAGATTTACAAATTAAGTTCTTGAGAAAAATCACAACAAAACATCTTCAAAGTTAGTATCAATAGTAATAATAATAGTTTTGTCTGTAATGTCATTTACTATAGTTTCAACAAAACAGTACTGCTTTACAGTCTGAAGTTCATGTTGGAGAAGCAAAGTGTACTGCCAGTAAAAATACAAGACTAGAAGAAAGGATTAGGCATGCAAATGAGAATGCAGTGCCTTTTGAGTCCTTTTGAAAGGTAAAATAATTAAAGACTGACAGTTTTTATCAAAATGATTGAAAATTATCTCAGCGGAATTGAAGAAAAAAGTACAACTACACAGCTTACTAAAATGCCTCATATGGGTAGGAGGTAATTATTTATAAGGCAGGCATGACCAAAAGGAATGTCTTCAAGTGGGTTCTCAAAATGTTCGAGGTGTATCTTTATATTGGAAACAATATCATATTTGAATGAAAAATAGATCCAAAGGAATGAATTTGTTAAGTGGTTCAAGAAACAAATCTAACATTTCAAATCTGTAGAAACTTGGAGAAGTCTGCATGTAAAGAATAAGAGGAAGTTTTCAAGTGAAAAATAAAATAGATTTAAATATTTCCCCATATATAATTAACTCTACTTAATAAAATGCAGTAATCAATGCCTTACTTTACCCATCCCTCCCACAAATAATTACAATAGAATCACTGCAGTGATCATTTCCCTGAGTAAATATTTCTGTAATCACAACTCTAACATATCTCTAAGTCTACATTTACAGATATAGAAATTTATCTGATAATATCTCTGGCAATATTTATATGCTATTTTCAAGCTGTCACATACTTGTCTCTAAATATTTCCATATTCCCATTTATGAGAGTATAAATTATTTTAATATCTGTAACTGATAAATATTCCTATGTCATTTTCCAGTCTTAAATATATCTTACAAATGAGACAATGCCCAAGAAAGCTTTTCTGAGTGATGACAAGGTGTGACTATGCTTGTTGTTTGACTCAAATCAAATCATTTTTGACACAGTTTAAATCCTTAGGAATCTATCTATGGCCAATTCAAACAAATAAACACTCGAATAAGAAAAGTAGAATGAAGTCCTGCTGTCATATATTTCACTTAATAGTTGCTTTCCTGATGTATCTGAGGAGTGTTTGAAAGGACAGTATGTATTTTCCTGTGATGTCAAAATGTCAATTCAAAATCCATCTGTTTTAGCAGAAAAATAATACTTTGTCATAAATGTGAGCTAACAGCCAGTATTCTACCTGGCACCCAGAGGAGACTGAGAAAATCTTCTATTGTCCTAGTAAAATATTAGTTATTATTTATAAGGCCTTATGAAAAAAAAATAGTTGTTCTGACATTCATATAGTTTTCTTAGGAGAAATATTTCCTTTCATCGATAGTATTTAAAATGTACCTAAGCAGCCAGAGCTATGGTTATTTATCTTGATAATGAATTATTTTTCTAAAGCTTGTCATTTTATAGAAGTGATGCTAAATATTGATACAGTTTGGTTGGTTCCACAGATCCAACACCAAGAAGCATAGAGAAAACCAGGAATAAAATAAAACTTTTTCTCCCACTGTGCTGTAAATACATTTCATTCAAACCTGGTGTGAATGCCCCTCAAATCTACAGTCCATAGATTTTTTTTAAGACTGGAAGTATATCAAAGATAAGATTGCTAAATTAGTACCAATTTAGTGCAATTTAAAATGGTGTAATCTCAAATAATAGAAAAGAAGCCAAAATGCTTATTTAGCTAGTGATGTTTATAGCTGTCTCATTGGTCTTTATTGCTTCAGTACTATTGCAAGTATAGCATACATCTTTTCAAAATATCATGTGGTTTTCTGGCTCACATGGGGAAAAAACACCTATGGAGGCCAATTGTTGGTCTGGTGGGTATTCATCTTTCAAAAACACCACAAAATGTAATGAGCTAGCCAGAGAACAATTTGCTTTTAATAATAAAAATTGTGATTTCTAGCTATTATATTTTATCTGAGATGTTATAAAAGTATGACTAATGATTCTTTTAAGAGCAGGTCTTACAAATAAACATAAACATAACATACAAAAAGGCTAGGACAGTAGGGGATAAGGTAATGATTTTTTAAATGAAACGATATTCTTGAATTTATTTTGAGTACCTTTGACAATTGAAGAAAATTTTCCTCCCATCCTCTTCCTAAAGTTTAATAAAACACTTTTTGATTATAGTCAAGCATCAGGAAAACTTAGTCTCATCAGACCCTACATTTTCATGTATAAAATGAGATTATTAGATCATATCATTCATTCATTCATTTGCTCACTTTCTAAATATTAATGAGTACCACATGTCAGGCCTGTGCTATACTGAGGCTACATCAGCAAAGAAGATAGGCATGGTCTCTGGACCACTGAAACCTACAGCCTTTGAGGGAAAACTGATATTATCCACAACAACAAGAAAAATGTATTTCAATTGTGCTAAGTACAGTATTATAAAGAAGTAGTGCAGAGTGATACAAAAGCATTTAACAAGAAACCTGACCTACAGTTGGAAGGGAGAATCTTCCAAGCAGAGAAAATAATATCTGAAAAGGCCCTCAGGTGGTAAAACGCATGCTAAGTTTGAGAAACCAAAAAGAATGTGTGGTTGGAACAAAGAGAGCCATGGAGCAAACAGCAATACAGGGCTGCAGAACTGGCAAAGTGCCAAATCCAGTGGGTCTCAGGCCACATGGAGGATGTGGGGCTTGATTCTGAGAACAAGGAGATGTGTTCAAAGATTGTAAGAAGGGGGATGAGATGACTTAATTTATCCCTGAGGTTGATTCCTACTCTAAAATTCTATAGTAATACATTTCTATAGTAATACATTTTTTTTCTACTATTTAAAATTTAAGTTGGGGCTAGAAAGTACAGCATAGGAAATATTGTCAGTAATATTGTAATAACTATATGTGGTGCTAATGGGTACTAGACATAACAGAAAGATCACTTAAGTTATACAAATATCTAACCACTATGCTGTACACCTGAAACTAATATAATATTGAATGTCAACTAATGGAAATTTTTAATTTTTAAATAAAGTAAAATTGAAGTAAGCAGGGTTGGCATTATCATCATTTTACTGTAGGGATTATGAAGTGACACAGGCACAGAACTCAAGTTGATAAGTTGTAAATTTATTATGACATTGTTAAACTTAATTTAGCTTATTAGTCTAAATTCCTCGATGCCCAATAATAACAAGATAACTCCATCTTTGCAATTTAAGTTAAGCAGAGTAAATTCTACTTTAAACTTTAATCTCTGCTTAGTACAACTAGGTCAATTGTAGTCATTCATTAGGATTCTTCCACTGCTCCCATCCCCATCTGACTTCCCTTTCCTTTCTTACTGGAAATAATCTAAGTTCTCAAAGATCTTTTGTTGGGCATCTGGCTCACATCATATATAACTCGTCTCATCTAGTCTCCTTCAAAAGATACTGATATTTTCTGCTGATGGCCTGGATCCTACTTTTACCCAGTAGAAGAATGAATCTGCTTCTCATCCTGTATCTTTGTTGTAAGATCTCCTTACTCATCTTAAGAGAACAAGACTTTGAGAGAGTCTACTAGGCCAAAATCTCAGAGATATTCCTCTCAGTCTTTGTTGTTCTGCCCCTCCAACAACACTAGACACAGGTCTTCCCTAAAACGTTTGTAGTCTCACCAACCTATATTCAGTGATGCAGAGCACATGTCTCTTCTACTCTGAGGTTTCTCTAAATATATCTGTATTTTTATATACTCCCGAGTCCCACTTCGTAGCCCCACCACCCAGACCATGATTCCGGCAACCTCTGAGCTCTAGTCACATTCCCTCTGATCTTCTTCTCCCAACCACTGATAAAACTAGCTCCAATTGAGTGGGCGCACTGCTTACATGTCATTCATACAGTCTCCCCTAGTCTGTCGTTAATTGTGTAAATCCTGTGTCCTGAGTCCTCCAGGTTTTGTTCTTGACATTTAGAGCTCATCTTTTGGAATTCAAAGAAAACAAAGCTGTTCTCTCTGAATAAATTCTACCCATTCCAAATGAAAAGAGCTTTGACTTTCAAACTACTGACTTTGCAATAGGTTTATAAAAGTCTACCTGGGAGCTCAAAAGCCAAGGATTTGAATCTTTATTCTCTTTAGATTATTTTGTGTGCTTCTTTCAGTGGGCAATATGTCTCAGCCTCTCAAACTAGTTCTATTGGGAGGAAGGTTTCAGAATGTAAAGAGAAAAGAACTATATAAAAGGTAAACTGCATCTGGTAGTCTTTCAAAATTTTAATCCCCCAAAATAATAAATGAGACACTAAAATAATGGTTAGAAGACCCCAAGATTGAAAACACAGACTTCTATGTTACCTTGAAAGGAATAGAAATAAAACATTTCAGATTTTGTTTTCAGAATGAGGCTTCCCTTCTAATAAGCATACTCTTATAAATTTACAACAAAAACAAAACTGTGGCTTCACGATCGACATAGGTTTGGAAAACTGAAAGAACTCTTTCCTAAAAGAAGGCATATCACGGAATACAGAATTTACTCTTACAGTTTCACAGAAGGTAATTAGAATGTCTTTCCACATAGTTCTAGAACTCAAAGCAACCAGATCCTAATAACGACCAAAGCACATTTTCCTTAAATTTAAGATATTTCCATTTAAAATAAAATAATCCAATGTGTTAGTTCTGACTTTGCTACTCAAAATGTGATGCATGAACTGCAACCAAAGCCATCAACTAGGAGCTTATTGAAAATACAAATTTTCAAGTCTCTCTCCAAACCTAATGATTCAGAATCTTCATTTTAACAGAATGGATTCCTGTGATGTATCTATACAAATAGAGAATCTCTCTATCTAAGGTATTTCTCTGTTGGTTTCTCTTATATGGAAAAAAAAGTTTAAAAAAAGTAAAAAATAGGACCTTTTATTAAAGATATATGTAACCAATGTAGTAATTAAGAGAGTCTTTCTGAAAATAAAAGGAAATGTTAATGTCATTTGCATAGCATTCAATGTGTAAATGTGAAGTCACCTAACTTGGTACTCATTTAGTTGCTAATGAACCAAGCACGATGTATGAATGAGCCCCAACTTTCCATTCTTAATCTATTCTTTGCATGCTAAAATGAATTACATCAAGTGCTCTGGCAAGATAGAGTTTAGTCTCACTTGATGCAAATGGATTACTAAACTGTACTCATTCTATCTGCTCTAAATTATCCTGTTGGGGCTTGAAATAAAGTCAGGATATTTAAATATTTTTCTAGGAGAATTCCTGATGGTTGTGTGTGTGTGTGAGGGAGAGAGAAAGAGAGACAGCAACAGAGTGAGAGTAGTTTTAAAGCTACGACAAAGAGTAAATAAAGTGATAAAAGTGGTAGTATAAAGTGATAAAAGAAAAGGAATCAGAGAATGTTGTTTTCAAGTCTTTTAAAAATTTCTTTGGAACAACTCATATATTAAATAAAGACAGGTCGATACAAATGACATATAATAACAGGTTGATACACATGACATATAATAATCGTATTGTCCCTGTTGGGGCCAATCGGAGTTAGGTGTCACCCCAACAGTAGGGGGGAGTGAGAGGGATAAAAATGGCACAGACGTGTAGTTAGCATTTTTCTTCTGTTCTTCATCAAATGAAGGCAGTGAAGAATCACAGGTCATTGAGATTTAATAGTTTTATTAAAAATATATTTTAGAAAGACAAAGAATGCCTCAAGGAGGCACATGGTCCCAGAGCTGTAACCAACACAAAGGGGCCAAAATGGCTACAAAAGGGCATAAAGGCCAAAAAGGCTACCAAAAAGAGAGAGAATCCAGAAAGGCAAAGGGGGGCACAAAAAATAAGGGGAGCCCAGAAGGGTAAATGGAGAAGAGTCCAGAAGGGCAAAAAATGAGCCGTAGTGGGAATGTCTGCCTTACATTTGGGCCATTATGGGTGGTTCCAAAGGTATTCCCAGGTAATTGTCAATCAAATCATTTTGATTGACACCTGCTGCTATATAACTTTGCATACTGCGCATGCGTGTACCCAGAATTCTACTACCATTGGGGTGTTCTTTGGGCGGTCTCTAGGGTAGGCCCTTATTCCTTTGTTCCCCTTGTCACTCGTGTCTGACTAGCTATCTAACAATATTTTCAGTTGTTCCAACAAAAAACAAACCATGTGTGGCATGTTTTTTTCAGTAATCACAGTAAAATCTTACTATGATCATTTCCCATCATGAACATTCCCTTATGCACCAATGCATGACCATGTCTCCAGAACCAAAGTGAAACTTGTAGTTAAACAATCATTCAGTAATTCCTAGTCCCAGATGTGGTCTTGGCCCTAATAGATGCTTATAATTATTTACTGATGATGATGTCTTATAAAGCTGCCACTATTTGCTATGAATTACCCAGACTGCCTTTTGGAATTATGAACTACCTCTAAATAACTATAGATTTAATTTTGATTCGTTAACCCTGGCATGTCTATCTTGAATAAGTTCTTCCAAACTGAACTGAAATACCAAATTTTGAAGCCTTGATGTATCATTCCTCTTTTAGCCTTCTAACTGTCTAATACAATAATATAATAGTAAAATAATATAATTCTGAACACAACCTTGAAATTCATTCTAAATTATTTCTCAGGCAGAGAGAATGGCTTGTTCCAGGCCATCTATAATCTGTTTGCTTTTGTAAGCCATGGCACATAACAATGAGGCAGCTGGCTGGGTTGGAAATACAGTAAAAGATAGTTCTCCCACCACCACCATCCCTTTCATGAAGTTTACTGATATAGAAAGAATTACAATAATATCTGCTGCTATTCATGGTTTAGTGTGTTTCAAATAATGTGCTAGGTGCTTTTCATTTGTTATCTCGTTTAATCTTAAAAACATCCTATGAGGTAAGTGCTATATCATCATTAATCACATTTTACAGGTGAAGAAACTAGAGACTAAAGTCAAATAACTGGTAAGTATTATGAACCAGGATTTAAAGCTGAGCTAGCTGTCCTGCTCCAAAGCCTTCCTCTTCTCTAAGTCTTTTATTATGTGACATTCACCTAATATAGTACTCTGGCCTAGGCTATTCCATGCACACTTAAATAACACAGTGTAGGTGAGTATAATTAACCCTTATTTTCTTAAAATAGAAACCTATATATAATCACAAATACAGACTCAAAATGGAGCCTTTTCTGAATCATAAGGGCTACACATGAATTGACACACACAAAACTATAAAATATAAATAAAATAAGAATTACTATGCCATTCCTATTGGATAATATCTAATCTCATAGACATCAATGCAAGTAGCCAAACGTGCATGAAAGTGAGAATTTATATTCTCTAAATGGGGCACACACGTGCATTCCAATTTGCCCTATACATATGGACCTCTACTGTCAAAGCACACAAACAAAGGACTATTTTCACCTAAGAAAATCCTTGGGACCCACAGAATTCAAAAGTCCACTTCAGGAATTTGTTCATTCCATGTGCTTGGACATCATTACAGGCTGAAAAGCTTATTAACTATATAATCAAGAAGGTCCTTTTGGAACTTCCATTCTTAGCCCACTTCCCAGGGAAATCATTTGCAGGTTTCTTCAGGGTAATGGTTATCAACCAAGTGCTCAGGCTCATCTTCAAACGTTCCCGACCAAATTTACTGTAATAATGATAACTGCTCTTTCAGTATCCTGATCTTTTTAACTGCTGTACATCTTTTCATCTATTTCCATTTCCCTTAGGTAGAGTGCAGACTGAAAAATCATCAGACCCATTTTTCAATACTATATATCATCAGAAGCAATTTTGATAATCATATTATTAGTGTGAGTAACCTTATCCTTCAGAACTCTGCTAAAAGAGTCACCTAAATGTCCTATTCTTGTTCAGGTACTGTATTTATATCTATAAATGTTAAAAATTCTAAATGAAGTGTGTATTAATTGATAAAAGAGATGGCTCTTTTGGAGCAAGTAAAAAATAATTAATAAAATCTCAGCACCTGCTTAAAATTGATCTTTAAGATTCTTTAAAATTGTTCTTTGGTTAATTCATGTGACGCACATTTGTATCCCAGTTAGGAATAGTTTTTTAATGCATGATTATTTGGGAGAGAATATTAGATTTATTACCTTTGCTAATGAACACTTAGATAAAAGTGGTATTCTCAAGACAAGTATTCTCATGAGGTGAACTCTCATTACCATATATTAATTTTCATTTCAGTTCATAATTATATAAAGAGTGAACCTGGTGGCTTTTACATATAGAAAATGGGACCTCTCCAAAGTACACTCTGCTATAATTCTCAAGTGTCCCTGTCACTTTTGTAATGTCACATATCAGTAGAACTAAAATTCATCATCATGGAAGCAATTTCAGATGTTTAAAGAAGCAGTGGATGACCCTCGAAGAGGCAAGATTTAACCTCAAGCCTTTAAAATACATTTGTTAGCTCTGTTTCAGTGAAATCAGTGCAGGGGGGAGAGCTGACTGCAAGAATGGTCAATGATTTGGTCGAGATGTCCCTTCCCATATACCCTACATCCAAGACAGTCTCTTATCTGCTTCTTTTTCACAGCAGCATTTAATACAGTCAAATGCACCAGAGAATGCAATTCTTTAGTAACTCCAAGGTGCATCTGCATCTCCCATACGTGAGACAACGACACTTCTCAAGGCCAAACAGTGCCTACAGGACCACAGAACTCACTTTTTCTGCTGAATATATCCTGATGCTGAGGAATCTTGAGGAATCCTGATGCTGAGGAATCCTGATGCTGAGGAATCTTGGGATATATCAGGAAGCCAACATAAAAAAAAAAAAAAAAAAATCAAGAAAAAAATTGATTTAATCTTCTAACTGGATTAAAGCACAGCATTTAAAAAATATTTTCAAAAATAAAGCAGGTGAATTTACTCCAGCTCTTGCAGTTCTCACATTAGATTGTCATCGGTCTTCTCTTGCCAACCCTTCTTAGATATAGAAACCATTTAGATAATAATGATTAAGCTTCTTAGCAATTTATTTTCTTTCATTTTTTTTGGGTGGTAGGAGGGAGCTTCTTTGAGTCAAAATAGTAGGGAACACATGAAATGACACAATTTGATGGATTTTAGAGCATTTTTGTATTAGATGTAATGAAAAGAATAAATAGAAGTTTGCATACTGGCTTCTTTTTATTGAGTAAAGACAAGCATACAATCTTATTTCTTTTATTTTTTAATTTTCATTTTTTTATTTGGATTGCCTGATGGCTTAAGTTTATATTTTAGTGGTGTAACTAAGTTGGTCCATATGCATTAGTACAATGATAATCACAGCTAAAATTTCTATGTAGTGTTAACTACAAGCTGGGCACTGTCCTCAGTACTTTCACATATAACAATTCTGTTCATCAAAATAAATTTTGACAGAGACAGATTTTTGTATACATATAAGAAAATGAAGGTGCTGAAAAGTTAAGTAATTTTCTTGAGATCACCGAACAATAATTGTCAGAGATGGGATTTGAACGTAAGCCATCTGATTTCAGTTAAATTTTTTTAAATGCTACATCTGCTTTTGTGTATGTTAATATTATAAGCAGTTTCGATTGTTTTTTGTGGATAAAGGTCGGTGGTGTAGAAAGTAACCCTAAACATTGATTCACTTGTTTTTCACATTTGTGTGTGTGATACACATTTCCTTAAGAGTAGCCATTTAAAAAATAAGAAAGCATTAAGGGTAACCTGTAAACTGGACAATAATTCTGATTTTACCCAAGGTAGAGGAAACTTCTAAAGGAAAATATAGTACTCAATCCAGGCCTTTCCAGCACTAAATTTGGATCTAGAAACAAATTTAAAGTTTCCAGTCCTGTTTATCACATGCATGTAAATCTGTCAAATTGAAATCTATAACTATGTTGTCTAATTTCTCTAGAAAAATATCTTCATGGAGTACAGAGAACAAAGATGTATCATTTTGTTTTAAAAACAGATATTATGATATTTTAAATACAGCATAAAATGTCAACATTTTTGAAGGAATGAGGAAAAAAAGGTAATTCGCTAAATTCTCCATAGTGTTTCAATGTTAATCTTTCAAGTACATTTTTTTCATAACAACTCCCTCTGAAGAAAATGTCTTTCATCACTTCAATGTGCAGCCTAAAATTAAATAACGTCCTTCCTAATATGTATTTCCTTTTAGATTAATACAGGGAATTTAGTTTTGTTCATGTAAACTTTATAAATGAAGGCTTATTATCACAATGTTTTATTATTTTTCTCCATTTGAAATTCAGATTCAATTTTGTCTCTTTTATCCCATGTTGGGATACAGTGCCTTCAGCAATGACAAGAAGAACATGGCAAAGGGCTAAATTACATTGTCCACTACTGAGTTTATCTGTCTGATAGCTCAAGTTAATGAGGACCCCTTTAGATCACCAAGGATTCCTAATAATAAAGTTTGGCAAGTATATAAGTTCAACAGAATCAGTGTCAAAGCATGATTATAAAATGGAGCTTTTTTTTTTACCTACAAGACATTTTCCTCTCTGTTTATGGAAAAATGACTTTTGATGTGGTGTGACAGATGACTATTGGGTATTGACACCTTTCAAAAAAATCTACTTTATAACAGAAAGAAACCCACCTATGACAAAACAACATGAAGAGAAAATGAGAAAACAAGTTGATTTAGTCACTTGCCTGCATATCTACTTAGAGACATTTCAAGATAACTTTTTAAAATTTAGTAATTAGGAATAAATCATATATATAAATATATAAAAATTATACACATATATACATATAAAAATAAGTATATATATTAATATGTGTATTTATATATATTTCTAAAAATATTTTTTCTATACATATTTATATATGTATATTTATACACATATATTTTATATATATTTATATGTATAAATATAAATACAAAATAAACTATGAGTGAATATTTATATTAGAGCAGTGAATGAAGCACTCCTAGAGAGCTGTGGATAGTTTTCTCAGTTGTAATTTGGGATTTAGTGATGGTGCTATAGGAAACATTTTTCTTCAGGCCTGGGTTTACCGATCTGGAGTTTCTCAAGGAATCCTGGTCAAGGCATGTTTAATTATGCCATTAGAGACTTCACTAGCGTCCTGAGAACGCACAGCCATTTGCCGTACATTAAAATATTGCAATGAAGGCAGATGATCAAGTTTCTCAGCAATATCCATGCTGTGGAAAGCAGTGTGCATTTGATACCTCTTCCCTCTAAAAAACATAGAGGATAAAAACATGATATTTTCATTAAAAATGACTAGAATATAAGGCTTTAAAACAAAGGAATTATGACTTGAAATAATGTTTTGAATAGTTCTAGCAAAATGAAACTACTCAAATGCAATTAAGTGGCTGCTGTGTCAATTATTATTTTGACTATCTTCTCTGTCTCTGTCTTTGTCCATCTGTCTGTCTGTCTCACTCGGTATGCCTTGAGTACTCTTCTCTTTCACACAACAAGCAGTTGAGATGCAGGAACAATGTGGAAAGCACTTTTGAATTTGATTCCAACACTTTTGGTGGCCAAAATCTTTTTTGCCTTTTTTAGGAGACAGAAGCTATGTTGCCTGTCACATACGAATGAATGTTGCTTGCCAAAATTAGCAAAATAAGTAATAAACGAACTAACAAATAAACAAAATATTGGAATTTGATTTTAATCTTGTAGCAACCAGATTACATGCTTTTTAAGGATGAGAAGATCCAGAGCCTTGCAGTTCATCTGAATAACAAATATAAATTAGGAATATTTAATAAATAATACATATGAACACTTAAAATATACAATATTAGGAAACAAGGTGTCTGTAGAAGTAGCTGGCAGGTGTTTCTGGTATGTGTGAAACTACCTAAAATTGAGCTGTTGAAAATATTTTTATAGCTACATCTTTATTACAAATGCAGGAAGTACTTACAATGTTTTTTGAACAACTTCCCAACATATAACTTATAAGGCAAAGCTCTAGATGTGGTAAAAACATGATGGATTAGAAAGAGACTTTACATCTTTAAAAAAGAAAGATGTTCAATTGTATTGTCAAAGGAAGTATACTTATTTGAATTAACAGCTGCTGACTTTTGCCTGGGGTTTTTTCCAGATGTCAACAGAAAAGATGAACATAATCCTCAATTATTCTCCATGCATCTGCCAAGCACTCAGGCCAAGTCCAGGTGAACAACACAGAGTTGAGGAGAAAGGAACCCTGCAATCCTTTCCCCATTTTTTCAAAGCAGAATTAATGCCATATTAATTGAAATGACTTCATTTTGTTCAGAACATTTCTTGATAATTCAGGAAACAGACAATGCCTCTTGTCATGTTTTAGTTGAAAATGGATTAAAAAAATGTTTTAAATGGTATTGCTATTGATCTCTTGGATGTAAAAGCTGAGTATACTGTCCTTTTTACAGCAAACACAACAAAATCTATAGTCTTACCCATTGAGATTTCAGAACACAATGACAAATCTTCCCTCATGTGGGCTAAGGGGCTCTCAGAAGCACTAGGATTCCTTGATCACTCTTTCAGAGTGCCTTAGGGAAGCAAATTTCAACAGCAAGAGTATTATCTTTCTAACAGTGTGGTGCCCGATCAGAGTAAAATAATGTAACATTGACCAAGCAACCAACTTTCACTGGTGTCAATTTCCATCTGTAAAATGGAAAGGTGTAAGGTCCTTTCTGGTAGGTATCTTAACCACTTGAAAGGATCAAATTTCTGAAGGTTTATTCCTACTCTAAATCTGGTGATATTGGTAGATTTTACAAGAAATGACTGGAACAGTTCCTTTAGGGAGTGAAAGAATATATTTCTTTGGTTCAGTTTTCTGAGATACATTGGCTTCAGCTGATAGTTAATCAAAGACCAAACCAAGTAGCTAGTTTCTTTCCATTTCTGTACTTAATCTTCTGCAGGGTCATCTTCATCTTAATTTAGGCTTTCCTCCAAAGAGTACTTCTTTCCTGATAGTTATCACAGGAAATTGGAAAAAAATTTTTCCTGAAGCTCACATTTTCTCATAGCTGTATTGGACCTGACCCAAACCTGAAGTCATTACTTAGCCAAGTAGATGGAATTTCTGATTTGCTTAAGCCAAAGAATTTTATTTTGGGCTCAATCCCACCCCAATTGCATGGCCTAAAATGAACATGTGATTCACTAAAAAAAATCCACATGCTAGACTCAATCTCTAGGCAATTTCACCCAATTTGTTCAGGACTTTAATCAAATACCAGTGACTATATTCTATCTATCTATCTATCTATCTATCTATCTATCTATCTATTCAACTAACCATCCATCCATCCATCATCTATCATCTATCTATAATCTATCTCTATATCTATATATGTATATAATATATATGTATAATATATACATATGTATATAACATGTTACAGTATATAATATGTAATAACCAGTGAATTAAACTAATGCTGGACCACTCCTCTTATTTCCATTTCTTCTGCATCCAATTTCCTGCTCAACACTTCTATTCCAATATCTAACATTCCTTTATGAATTACAGTGTGTCAAGTCAAACTCTTGATTTCAATCCTATGTCTACTTTTTCCTATCAGAAAAATGTCTACTTCTTGATTTCAATCCTATGTCTACTTCTTCCTATCAGTAAAAATGTACCCAGTTGCCGAGCACAAAAATGTTGGTCATCCTTGAGTACTCTTTTCCTCACTCTTCAAATCTGTTTGGCATTTTAAGAAGGCTTTATTATACATCATTTATTTGTTATGCTATAATTTACCAGTACCTTACTGGGGCCCCATCTTTTGAAACTTGATAAAAGATAATTAACTGCATGCAAAGTCCAGATTTGAGGATCCTTTCATCTACCATTAGAATAAGAACTTGCATGGACACCATTAATTATATAGATTCCAAAGCATGATTAAAACGTGACATTATCTCTTTTAAGCTTGGTGATTTAAATTATCTTATTATGTAAAATAAATATATGATTTAGGAAAACTGTTTTATGTTTTATTTCTCTTTCTTCTTTTTGGGGGAACACTTAATCTTTTGGACCGATTACAAATTTATTAAAATAAACTAATGTTTTCTGTTTGATGAATTTTTATTATTTTTCCCCAATTTCAAGAGGTCAGAATAGTGTATATTTGGACAAAGAAATGGAAATAAAATCTTTCTGAAGTTCTTCCAAATCCTTCAAATTAAAATATGCAAAACTTATTGAAACTAGCTTTTATATTTATATTCCAATATGTAGTACACAGTATATTCTCAATAAGTATCTGTTGTATAAATAATATCTGATGATGTTAAAATGAATGAAGAGGTATGAATTGTTCATTGAACCTGGAATTTCGAAGCACTATAACTATACTCTTAGTAATGTTATTTATCATGTTACTGAAAATATTTTTAGATTTTAGTTATTATTGTTAAATAACACATTATGCAAAATGTTTAAAGTACACTAAAGTGTACACCTCACTTAATTTTTATATACATATGCACATATATAACCACCACCCAGAACATGATATAGTGCAATTCTAGCACCACTGGAGGTTCCTTCATGCCTTTCTCTACCTCTTCAAAATCAGAAAACTGCTGTTCTGACTTCTATTACTGTATTATCGTTATGGGCTAAATTGTGTTCCCCCAAAAATTCACATGTTGAAGACCTAAGTTCTAGTGCCTCACAATGTGACTCTATTTGGAGATAAGGTCTTTAAAGAGGCAATTAAGGTAAAATGAGGTCATATGAGTGGGCTTTACTTAGGTCAAAATGACTAGTGTTCTTTTAAGAAAAGGACATCGGGACACAGACAACACGAATAGAAGGACCACCATGTGAGGACATAGCCAAGAAGGAGGTCATTTGCAAGCCAGTGAGAGTTCTCAGAAGAAACCAAACATGACAGCATCTTGATCTTGGATTTCTAGCCTCCAGAAATGAGAGAGAATAAACTTCTGTTTTTTAATCCACTAAGTCTGTGATATTTGACAGCCCTGGCAAACTAATACAATTACCACTGACTAAATTTGTCTATTTTCAAGTATCACATAAATGAAATCACACTCATTTTGTGTCTGGCTTCTTTCACTCAACACAATGTGTTGAGATTCATCTATGTTGTGCGTAGTGGTAAACTAGCCATTTTTATAGTTGAGTAACATTCCACTGCAACAAACCACAATTTATCCATTTCTTGTGGTAGATATTTGAAATTATTTTTTCTAGCTTTGGACAATTATAAAGAAATCTGCGATGAACAATTAT
>NW_006436298.1:30509030-30522106 GCF_000325575.1 Pteropus alecto | reverse complement strand
ACACATATATATATATTTTTATAGGCATATGCTTTTATTTCTATATTACAAATATCTAGGAGTAGAATACTTAGGTAAATATGTGTTTAATTTTCAAATAAATTGATAAACACTTTTACAAAGTTGTTGCACCACCTTACACTCATTGGCATGTATAAGAATTCCATTTGCTCCATATTTTTGCCAAAACTTGGTTTTATCGGTCTTTTCAATTTTAGCCTATCTGGTGTGTTTGTAGTAGCAGGTATACCATTGTGATTTTCATTTGCATTTATCTCCTGATTACTATTGATGTCAAGCATATTTCCATATTATTTTTGGCCATTTGCTATATTTTTTTAAATTCCTTTTTCAAGTTTTTTGCCTATTTTAAAAATTGAGTTGTTTTCATTTACGTTCCTACATTGATTTGTAGAAATTTTTTATATATACTCATGATACGATTCTTTGTCAAATATATGAGTTGCATATCATGGGATTGATTTGAAGTTGGAAAAAGTGATGAAATGTTTATCTTCATGATTCCAATTGTTGTCAAAGATACGCAGCAATAGAAATTCTCATGAATTTGCTAATGGAAATGGAAATTTTTCCAAACTCCTTAGAAATATATTTGTTATTAAAAACTAATTTTGACTATTTCCAAACCATATGAGCTAGCATTCTAGTCTTAGGTATATATTCAATAAAAATGTTGGCTTATACACCAAGGACATGTACAAGGATGTTTACAAAAATATTATTTCTAATAGTAAAAAACTGCAAAGAGACTAAGTGTTATCAGCAAAAAGGATAAATGAATTATGCTATATTTATGCATTGGAACATTATACAACAATAAAAGTAAATAAATCACAACTACATGTAATAATATGGATAAACATAATATCTAATAAACATAACATGGAGTGAAGCAAGTTAAACACACAAGAATAAATAATGATGATTCTATTAATAGAAGATTTAAAATCATGCTAAACAAATGATGGTGTTAGTCAGGAAAGTGGTTATCTTTTGTATTAATTATAATGCTGCAAATTTAAGTACTTAAAAACTTAGTGCCTTAAAACAACAAATAGAAGAGAGAGAAAAAAATGGCATAGATGATAGAGTCTCTGTTCATCCCTCTGGTGACCAAATCAAAGTTTTGACAGAAAAAAGGAGCAGCAGCAAGAAAAAATCACCTGGAATCTAGATGAACAAGCCATACGACTAGAGAGAAATCCAAGAATTCACCCTGCAACAGCAGATGGGGCAAGGATGCAGGGCTGCCCGGTTCCTAGCGGCTGAGTGAGATGGAGGCTGCGGCAGCGGCAGACGCCTCTTAAAGGGGCCATGTCCGCAGTGACGGACCTGCTCACTTTGAGCACCAGTGCCCATTCGGCTGTGCGCAGAGGCACAGGGGACTTACGGGGAGACGTTTTCGGAATGAGGGCCGAAGGGAGACTCACATTGTACAGAAGTGCCAGCGGTATCCATTGTTCCCTGTTGACCCTCCCAGTGCAGAGACACAGTGACGCCATAACTGTGATGTCATCAAACTGGATAACAGAGGTCACTTCGCCCAGAGGATTCCCTGAAACCCTGCCTCCCCCAACTCATGGCCCCATCCAAACAACATTCAGCTGTATCCTCAGCAAGTCAAATGCTCCTTGCTAAGCAGCGCCTAGACTCACACTGGAGGCAGCTGGCCTCGGTTTCTGGTGTGGCTTTTTGAGGCAACTATAAGCACAGCATCTGTGGATTGCTTACTGAATCTTGACAGGTGGCCTCGGAGGGGTAGAGCTTGGGCTAAATTTGGCCTGCAGCTGAACGCCCCTCAGGACTGTGCCACTGGACACCTACTTCGCAAATCCACCTTAATAAGACCGGGAGACGTAGCTTTGCTTAGTTCATAGAAATAAGCACAGAAAGGCAGACAAAATGGGAAGACAAAGAAACAGAAACCATATGAGAGAACAGAACAAGATCCAGATATAATGGATTCAAGTAATCTAATAGATGCAGAGTTCAAAACACTGGTTATAAAGATGCTCAATGAACTTTTGGGAAGTGTAAATAAATTCAGTGAGAACTTCAACAAAGAGATAAAAATCATAAAAATGGAAGTAGAAATTATAAAAGGGAACCAGTCTGAAATGAAGAACACATTATCTGAGATGAGAAATATATTAAATGGAATAAACAAAGGAATAAACAAAGTGAATAAAGAAGAGGATCACATGCCCTATCTAGAGGACAGGACAGCCCATCAGAACACTCAGTCAGAATGGCAAGACAAAGAATGCCAAGACTATAAAAATAATTTAAGGAGGATACGGGACACTATTAAGGCTCCAAATATTCGTCTGATCGGCGTATCAGAAGAAAATCAAGATGTTGAACAGCTGGTTGAAGAAATAATGATGGAAAACTTCCCTAACCTGGTCAAGGAAATGGACATAAAACCCAAAGAAGCTCAGAGAATTCTAAAAATCAGGGATCCAAAAACTTCCACAATAAGACACATCATAATTAAAATGCCAAAGTTTAAATACAAAGAAAGAATATTAAAAGCAGCAAGAGAAAAACAAATAATTACATATAAGAAACACACATACGACTGACAGTTGATTTCTAAAAGAAACTATACAGGATAGAAGGGCTTGGCAAAAAATATTCAACAGGATGAAGACCAGGATATACAACTAAGAATAATTTATTCAGCAAAGCCATCATTTAGAGTTGATGGACAGATAAAGAGCTTCTCAGACAAAAATAAACTAAAGGAATTTATCACCACCAAGCCATTATTACAGGAAATGATGGAGGGACTTCTTTAAAAAGAAAAACATGTATCAAAAACAGAAATAATGAAGGGTAACCACTACATTTCTATCAATAAGTACCTTAAATGGAAAAGAATTAAGTGCTCCAACCAAAAGATAGAGTGGCTGAAAGGATAAGAAAACAAGATCCCTACATATGAAAAAGAAGGGAATGGAAAAAGATATTGTTTTGATGAACCTAGAAGGTATTTAAGTCAGACAGAGAAAGATAAACATGTGATTTCACTTATATGCGTAATTTAAGGAATAAAAAGAGTAAACCAATCAAAAACAGACTCACAAATATAGTAGACAATTTAGTGACAGAGAGAAAGGGGGTTAGGGGGACTGGAAGAATGGAGTAAGGGTTAAAGAAAGACAAATTAGTAGCTGATGGATGGTCACGGGGATGGGAAGCACGGCATAGGGAATGCAATTAGCATTAATACATTGGCTAGGTGGAGGGTCAGGGAAGGGAGGGAGCAATTGGGGGGATCATCTTACTAACTATATAGATGTCTAACCAATGTACGATATACTTGAAACTAATTAAAATTTTAAAAACAACAACAATGAATATTTATTATCTCATGATATCTGTGAGTCAAGAAATCTGGAGCAGCTTAGTTAGGTGATTCTGGCTCAGGATCTCCATGAGGTCTCAGTCTACATGCCAGAGCTTCAGACATCTGGGGTGGGCGAATACACTTCAAAGTGGCTTACTCAGAATGATTTGTTAAGAGATCCTAGTTCCTCACTGGATTTGCCAGCAGGCCTTATTTCTCCATACGAGCTTCTCCGTGGGGCTGCTTGAATGTTCTCAAAGCATGGCAGTTGACTTCCTCCAGAGTGATTGATCCAAGAACCGTGGTAAGGAGGAATCATAATGCTTTCTACAATCTAGTTCCCAAAGTCAAACACTGTCACATCTGCCATATTCCATTTGTTAGAAGCAAATCATTAAGCTCAGTCCACACTCAAGATGAGGGGAATTGGGCTCTACCTTTTGAAAAAGTAAGATTATCAAGGAATTCACAGGCATAATACCTTCGGAGAAGAGGTACTTTCAGGAAGAAAGATGGAGTGAGGGACTTGTTACTCTGTTTCTTGACTGAGTATTGTTCACATTGACATGATTCCTTTGTGATATAATTCCCTGTGCTCTACACTTTTGTGAATTTCTCTGTATATGTGTTATATTACAATAAAAGAGTTAACATGTTTAATGCTAATTTTGATCATCTCCTACCAAAATAATTAGCCATTTGAAGTGATACTTTAAACAGATACACAGGATAAAAATATTATTAAGTGTAAACAGGCTAATTAATCATGTAGATGTTTCATTCTTCTGTTGTAGCAAATGACGCACAATAAGATCATACTCCACCAGAACATCAAATAACTGGGCGTAAACTGTCACAATATATGTTGGTTCATGGCACCTTTAGTACTTAGATTTCATGCAAAAACTTAATTTTTTTCCTACAGAAGTTGTGCAAAAGATGTCTTGTTGGGAGTGCAAAACTGAGCTACCATTTGAAGGATAAATGTAAATACAAAATGTGACATTCAGATAGAAATATGGGTATCGGAATATGATGAATTCTGAGATGATGAATCTCTAAATTTAGATTTCTAAAGTTAAAAATCTAATCCCATAAAAAGCATATTTACACAGTTTATAATTTACTTCAACAGAGTGCCTTTCAGAGTTTTTCTTTATATTCTAATCATAGTGCTACATATTATGTGTGATTATTATTATTTGGGACCGGATCTAGATCCGCAAGAAGTATAGAAAGTTAAAGCCAATAAGTTTAAAACTTTTATTTCAAAGAGTTTTCAAGCATCCTAGCATTTAGCTACATTGTAATTAGAATGTTCAGTTGTTTGGTTGGTTGACTTTAAAAGTAAAAAATATATATATTAACCTATTTATTATCAATTCCCTTAGTTATATACATAGTGATTTTTCTCCTTTTCTAACAAATATACCCACAACATCTAAATAGAAGAGAGCTGTTTACTTTTCTTAATATTTTTTATATTCATCACTACCATGTATATTTCCACTAATTACTCAGTACCAAGAAAATATATATCCACACCCTTCTATTCTCAGTTACTTAGCTCCAAAAGGTTGAAAATCCACTTGGTGTTCTGTTGACCAAATTTCCTTAAAAGACATTATGCCAGATGTATGACAATATGACTTCTACAATATAAATTATCAAGGAATTCCAAACCCAAGTTCTCTGGAAACATAAGCAGAAGCTTAACTTTATTGGCATGTTAAATACTTTTTAATTATACTACCTATCTCTTCCCTTATGATAGAATTATTTCCACATCATTCACTCTAGAGTCACAATAATAAATACCAAAAAACTTGGATTAATATTCTGCCTTTCATTTAAGTTGCTCAAAACACCTTTACCTTTATAACTATCTCATGTCTTTATAAGTTTTATTCTGAAGAAACCATTTTCCTCAAAAATAATGTAGTAAACAAGATACTCTTCACAAAGTTAAATATATATCATTTATATCTTTTATTGTCTTTGTCATAATTTTTAATCTGTCAATTCACCATGAGCTGCTCAGTTATAAAAAAAATTCTGATACAAAAAAAGTAATTACAGAAATAAAAATATATATTCACACAAAAAGCTGGGCAGGGGTGTTTATAGCAGCATTATTCATAACAGCCAAAAAGTAGAAACAACTCAAATGTCCATCAACTGATGAATGGATAAACAAAATGTGGCATATCTGCACAAAAAGGAGTAAAGTACTGATACATTCCACAACATGAACATTGAAAACATTATGCTAGGTGAAAAAAGTCAATCACGAACGACCATATATTGTATGATTCCATTTATATGAAATATCCAAAATGTATACTATTATAGACAACCACTATTATAGACAAAGATAATAGTGGTTGCCTAGGGATGGCATTCAAGGGGAGGGTTACTGGAAAATGGGAAATGACTGCTAATAGGTACAGGGTTTCTTTTTGAGAAATGCTCTAAAATTGATTGTGAGAACTGTTGCATAAGTCTGAGAATATATTTTAAAACTAGAGTCCCCAACCCCTGGGCTACAGACCGGTACCGGTCCGTGGCCTGTTAGGAACCGGGCTGCACAGGAGGAAGTGAGCAGCGAGCAAGTGAAGTTTTATTTGTATTTGCAGCAGCTCCCCAGCGGTAGCATCACCTCCTCAGCCTCACCTCAGATCATCAGGCATTAGATTCTCATAGGAGCACCAATCCCTGGTGCCAAAAAGGTTGGGGACCACTGTTTTAAAACATCGAATTGACTTCCCTCCATTTGGAGGACATTCTTTCAGTATGAAGCTTTCTAACCAAATATTTGAAGTTAATCATCCTCTTGTCTCTTTGCCTTAGAGATGACTCCAAGGGATGAAGGGACTTGATCATGACTACACAACTAGGTGGCAATAACTAGAACTCAAATATCCCCTCTCTGCATCGGGTTTTTGCCAATACCACAAATGTTTCTTCTTTGCTTTTTAGGAAATGGATTTGCACCTGCTCTAAGTATTCTCAGACAATCCTTTTGTTATATTGTGACCAGCTTCTTTCTAAAATATGTTTTATTTACTTTTGAAATAGTTTGTCTCAATATAAATTAAGTGTCTTCTTCCTTGGCCTTTGTCTTTTTCTTTTTGGGGGGTTGGGGGGAGTTGTAGGGAATGTAGTTAGCATTTACATAATAGCTTTTGTCTTTTAAAAGGAAAGTCTCACTCTATATGTGGTAGTTAGGTCTTGTGCATTTGAAATCCAACCATTTTTAAAATTTAGATAATTTTTTATATCTTTATAACATTAAAGGATGCCTAGAAATTATTTATGAAAAGATATAATAGTTTCTTTTTTCTTTCTTTTTTTTGCTTGTTTAGGAGTAGTCTTTCAAATAGTACATGCTTTAAAATATTTTTCCATGTATCAATTTGAAAGTAATTATACATGCGATTTTGACTAAAGCTATGGTTTTTCGCATTTGGCATTTGAATCGCTAAAAACAATTCCTTCAGGGCCATTCTCTTGACTTCATAACCAAGGTTCCAAACCATAATACCCATGTGGGAATTTTCAGATGTCTCATCAAGTTGTATCTTGATGGATTACCTATTGAAAGATGGGATCTGTCTTCCACCCTTCTACTCATTTCCTGAACAAGCTTGGTAGACTTTCTTCCCATGTGAACAATTCATCTTAGCATTTACTTAAAGATTATCGTAATTTTCTCTCTGAGAAATTGAGGAATAACTGTATCATGTATTTAGAAATGAAATAACTGAGACACAAAGATCATTAACAAAGTTATCATAATTAGCTGTTAAGTCTAAGCAAAGAGCACAGTTCTTACTTGAGATCTGCTGTAAGCCTCCAAGTTAATTGATTAGTACAAACTTAAGAAATGAGGCTCAGATTTCACTAAATTAGATAGAAACACTGAAAAGCAATTCAAAAGACCACCATAGGCTTTAAAATCTATTACAATATTGCATGCTATGTACAATATATTTTTCTCTGTGAGACCTACTCATAATTAAGGTACATGCATTTTAAATATTATTGAAGGTTAGTCCACTAACCCCAGTATATTTTGTAAAATCATCTCAGGCGGAAGATGTGTCTTCTTCCTTCAACCATAGTATGTCATTTACCATGTCAACTAGCATTTTTCTGCCTTATATCCTATGTATGTTTTATCTCTTTTACTAAAAAAAAAAAAAAAAAAAAAAAAAAATTCTTGAGGACAGAACCCACATCTGAATCTTCTTTCTTCAATTAATGATACTAGGCAACTTATTTTCACTCAATAAAGGCTAGTATTGTTTCAGGAAGACACGTTCACGAGTTGTTGTAGAGCTTTGAAGTAGGTTCCAAAGCTGTCATTATTTTTTGAGCTTTGAGAACCTGAATTATTTTCCCTCTTAAACTAGGTAAGAATAATTGTTGTATTACTATGTCCAATCATTTTTCAATGTTTTCTATATCAGACCTGTCCTTTAGAGACTACACTGAACAAAGTGGACCCATGCATTTCCCCTGAATAACAGTCAGCCAGCATCAAAAGGTGGACAGTCTGATAGGAGTTCTATCAATCATTTAAACAAAATGCAGTTTCCTGAAGAATTTAGAAATCTATGAGAAAAAATAACTTTGCCAATATAATACTAACCTTTTCTTGAAGACAGATTTTTGCTTTAGGAACTCTATAGACAGTTTCAAGTAGTTCCATGGGAAAAGTGTGAGATGAAACTGTGTAAGGGCTCCCAACATGGAAATAGCAAATATTTATTTAAAGCAAATAATTCAGCAAAGTTAATTTTCCTAATTCATATTTTTTATAGAAATAAATTTAAATGAAAGATTATTACCTATTCTAACTCTTCTAAACAAATTGTAGTAGATAAAACAAAGTAGAGTAAGGGATGCATATTACATTGATTAACAGACTGAACTATGATATCAAACCAACAATTGAATTCACACCCCACAATTTATCAGCTGTAAGACACTGGCCAAGTTATGCAACTTCTTTCTGCTATAGTTTTCTCATCTGAAAAATAGAATGAATAATTGTACCTACCTAATAAGGCTACATGGCTTAAATAGATATTGCTTATAAAGTGTTTAGTAGAGTATGGGTACACAGTTAAAAATTCTAGATATTCTTATAATAGAAATACACAATAGCATTGATAATTGAAGTTTTGAACTTTTCTTTATTTCAATTTCCTTCTGAAGCCTGAAAAACAAGTATATTATTTACTAAAGTAATCTCAAATAATGTTGCTATTTTAGAAAATATCTCATTAGAAGCAACACATTAAATTTTAATTTTAACAGTCACGGGGACACAAAGTACAGCATATGGAATACAGGCAATAATTCTGTAATAACTACATATGGTGTCAGCTGGATACTAGACTTATTGAGATGATCATCTCATAAGTTATATACAAGTCTAATAACTATGTTGTACACCTGAAACTAATATAATCTTGTATATCAACTGTAATTGAAAAATAAAAAACTGTTTTTAAAAGTTTTAAATTTTAGGAAACATGACTCACTCAAATAAGACCCAAAATTTTAATATTATCATTGTGAGGGGGCTATTTCTATAACCTTGGGGGAAAAAAGTAATCCCTTGTATCGAAGATCATTATTCTCTATTTTACACTATTTAATACGTGATAGAGGGAGATGGGGATTATAGAAAAGAAAGAACACTGTCCCAGATAGCCAGATTAGCAAATGTAACGCATATTGATTTGGTCACTAAAGTGAAGCCATATTGTCTTTCCACTTGAACTAACTTTGAATATATGCACAGAACCTATATTTTAACCACCAGATGACTCAGATGGCTATCAGGAATTAAGAGGCAGGGTAATTTCTCGGACAGTGACAGGAACCCAGTTGTTGAAAGCAAACTGAGAAGTAAAACTACAATCTTTGCAGGCTGAAGGTAAAAGGGAGAATGTAGAATGTCAATAATCCAGCCCTTCAGGAGTGCTACATGAGGTTCAAGGCAGAAATGCAGGCATAGAGGAAAACGCAGAATTTGGCTAAGAACTGGATTTGGGATAATACCTTGCAAGGCCATTTGATGGTACGTCTCAAAAATGGAACCTCTTTAAATTCTTCCTGTCCAAGGAAAGAACGAGTCGGTGGATAACAACCACACTTCTCTAAGGGGTGAAAAACAAATGGTTCCAGCTTAAGAAGTCAGACTTCAATGTCTGATGAATCTCACTTTGGAAGAAAAAACCCTCTGCAGAATACTGAGCAATGGAAAGAATACTAGCAGCATCTAGTGGCCCACCTATGTAAGAGCCCCAGACCTAGGTGCTAAGGTAGAAAAAGTGAGATCCTAAACATGGTGAAATACTGATGGACTTTAATGGATTTCTCATTACTAGGAGAATAACAGTGAACATAAGGACAATTGTCTAGACTACCATATTCAAAGCATTGTGGGGAACATAAGAAAAGCATAAGATTTCTAAATAGTTTAGCAAAACTGTATTCCTCCTGCACACTTTACCCAGTTAGACCAAAATTGGTAAAGCATGACTGATATATTGAACTTTTCATGGTTTTGATCAATTGATATATAGAGCTTTAACATAATGAAGAATTAATTTTAAGAGAGTAATGTATGACTTATCCTCTGCACTCAAAGTAGATATGGTTATAGAGCCTGCTTAGATTCTTCTTCTATATCTACTACAACTAGCATTTTTAACCACCTTCTTTCAGCAGTTCTGTGTTGTAACATTAAATGAGATGAGAATTTTTTACTGTTTGCTTTTTACCCACCTGTCTAAATCATTTATCCTTATGTCTATGGTGATCAAAACATAGTTTATTCTAAATATCTTTGAAGAGCTGTTTGAAATTTCATTTGGAAGAATTATTCTATTGAGGAGACAACTCTACTGACAATTTTGCAAAAGATCTGTGCATAACAGAACATTAGTGCATTTTTTCAAAGAAATGCACATTTAACAAAATTATCAAAATGATCTTAAAGGGATGGAAGCAACATTTAGAAAAAGAAGTTTCTGTAAATTTTTAAAAATCAATTAATTAAGCTCTCCTTTAAAGCTAGAAAATAAATGGACATTATCTGAATTCTCATTTACTTGGCTGCTTTTAAAATATTAAGAATTTAGTTAAACCTTGCCTCTAACTGCTATATTAGAATTAAGCTTTGATAACTAAGAATCGTTCCTTTTCTGAATGCAGCATAGTTGCAAGTTTCTCTTTAAAGGCTTTTAGAAGGCAGTTCTTTTTATTCACAGCTCACTTCTCTTCTTTTCTTAATTAGTAGCTTGAATGTGAATTTCCTTTTTTTAAATTGAGCAGGCTGTGTAGCTAAATGGTGTTTTTGACATTCCTGCACTGGGGACAGATTCAGAATGAAGGCAGAAGACAATAGAGATTGACTACATACTTCATGGACCCAAATGGAGGGCAATGCTGGTAATTACAGGAATTCGGCAACACTTTGTCTCCTGGCATCTGTACTTGGTAAAACAATGAAATAATCATGGACAAATATGATGTGAAGTATGTTTATGGAGCTGCATGTTTTATTAACACTGAGCACTGTAGAGAGAAAAGCACCACTTGCTAATTTTAAAATTTCTATGAACTATAGCAATTAAGCCTAATAATTATTTAAAGGCTATAATAAAGATGAGTCCATTTTGTACTGCATTTTAGAGAAAAAAATGAGCAGGGCGCTCAAGTTCAGTTTGGACTGCGGACCACCTGTGCGATGTTGTGCTTTCTCTATCTGCTATGACTTGAAACTGGAAACGTCTCCTAACACATTAGTCTCAAACTCGAAGATTTCCTCAGTTCACATTTTGCTTCTTTGCTAATTTTCTGTTGTTTTTGTTGTTGTGAGAGCTATTTGTTGTGGGTCTTTTGTGTCCTGGACATTAATTTTAGAGTGTTGCTGAACCCTGTGGGTGGCCATCAGGAAACAGTAGGTCTGATCGAATAAAGCACTGAATATATTAACTGTTTCCTCCAGAATAAGGATCTTTCCCATTACAAATTCTTCTCAGTAACAACAAAAAGCTACTGATTGTTTTTAGTCCTTTGATGGAAAATTATGGAAAGGAGGCTTGTTAGAGACCTGGGTAGAGCACAATAATGTATTAGACCAATGATAATAAATTCAAATTAGATATCAAAACCACCAAAACTCACATTGAGGATTAAAAACATGAACAGACAAGACATTGAATTAATGATCATTAATAAAGATTTATGTTTAGGAAAAATGTAATATAATTCAGCTTGATTTCCTGGGGAGGCGGGAGACAAGACATTTATGTTAATTAGTGTATTCTCTATTTGTCCCCTCCATATTCTTGTGCTATCTTTTCCAATTCATTGTCATTTCCTGAGTCATTTTAAAAGATAAACCTGCATATTTTACTTTGTAGCATGAGAATAAAACACAATGAATAAGCTATTCTCTGAGTATAAACCAGAGAATGTCAAGCTTCATTCATTTCTGTTCTTTCCTCACAGAGCAAGTTTATTATGTCATTTACACTGGGAAAAAAAATATTCATTGTATTTGGTATAGAAAAGGGATGTTGCCAATAATTATTTTTGAGCCAGAATTCCATCAACAGGAATAAAGTATGATTGCCTTCCCCGCCCATAACAAAAAACTCAGATGAGTTAATTTGCAACATGCTATTGTTTGTATTCTTCCTGCAGTCTCAGTAGGAATATTCCAAAACACTGGTACATATTCCACAATTGCAAAGAGGCAATTTTTCTTTAGACCTGTAACTTGATAGAGAACCACATTACAAAGGAATATGGAAAAGTAGATTGCACCACTAGCATATTTTCGATATCTCTTTTTTTTAATTTGTAGCACAGAGTTGAAGAGGAACAGAGTTGGCCTTGGGCAAAAATATAAAGTAAGAAATCTAAGCCCAATTTCTTTCTATAGCCTTTGATCCTCCTGAGTTGTGAATTCTCCCTAGCCTCCAAGACCTCACCCTACTCACACATACATACACATACCTCAAACTCTGTCTCTTCTTTCTTTCAGGTTAAAGGCTTAACAGCAAGTTTTGACCCCCAGCACAAATGATTCTAAGTCAAAAGACTGACTTTCCCTGAGATATTTGCATTTTAATCTAAATTTCTGTGTTTGAGATATAAAAACCATCCCCAGTTTCAGGAGAAAAGGTAAAAGTTATTGTTCAAGGCCAAAAGGTAAAGTTGAGAATAGGAACAAAATTGATTATTGGAAGATGGGTTAGGCAGGTCTTTTCTTTTGCCAAAAAATTACACTAGTCATCTCTCAGAATCAGTTCTGAAGGCAAGTTTGATTCAGTTGTATCAGAGAAATAGAAGGAAAATGTGCATAGAAGTAGTCAACCTGGGAAAGGCCCACACATTTATTCCTCATTTCCACAAACCTAATGCAGCTGTTCCCTTTAGAAAACAGAAAGAAAGAAAGAAAGAAAAGAAAGAAAGAAAGAAAGAAAGGAAGGAAGGAAGGAAGGAAGGAAGGAAGGAAGGAAGGTAGGAAGGAAGGAAGGAAGGAAGGAAGGAAGGTAGGAGGGAGGGAAGGAGAGAAGGAAGGAGGGGGAAGGAGAGAGGGAGGGAAAGAATGACTTTACAATATAAAATACATGATTATATATTGGTAACAAATTAGAAAATAAATGTATGT
>NW_006436298.1:30487602-30508980 GCF_000325575.1 Pteropus alecto | reverse complement strand
AGGAAGGAAGGAAGGAAGGAAGGAAGGAAGGAAGGAAGGAAGGGAGGGAGGGAGGAAGGAAGGAACAAATGAAGAAAGAAGGATAGAGAGGGAAGGAAGGAATGAGGAATGAAGGAGAGAGGAAGAAAGGGGAGAAGGCATTTCTCACTAGGGACTACGGGCCTATAAAAGCAACATGCAAGAATCACCAGTTTCTGTGGACTTTATTCCTGCATCTTACTCAGAACTTAGGTTCTGAAGTCTGTTTATACAGTGAAAATTATGTAGACTCAACCATCGACACTTTTGCTCAATGATATAATTTCAATGAGTTTAACACTGACCCACGGTTGTTTTTTTCCCTCCAGTCTTTGAGGCAGATTACTGTCTCTTAGTTGAGTACTCAATCAAGTATGGAAGTTATGGTGTATAAAAAATATTTGTTTTGATTCTTCTCAGTTTTGTGATATGCCCACACTCTGAGAGGCATGAAGCAACTGAGTTTTAGAGAAAGCAAAATCTCATCTTGGATTACGCTGTGTTAATATTATTGGGTGGAGTAACTGACATAATTGTTCATACTTACAACCATGGAATCTAGAAGCTGCTCTACTAAGAACTGATTTATCCATCCCAAACTAGTGTGATGATTTAATTATTACCCCAACAGGAGTACCCATAGGCTCCTGACCCAGAGATTCTGCTTCTTTAAGTGAGTTCTAAACCTTAGTCCTCTAAGACTAGTACTTCTGAGAAAGAAGCCACTGGTTAGGATCTTTAAAGAATCTCTGAGATAAAAAGTAGCACGACAAGGAATACCTGAGAATGGCAGGAAGAGAGGAGCACGAAGAAAGCTCGGGCATTAGGTTTTAACTAAAGCATTGAAGATAAAATCATGGGGATCTGGGGCATGGTGACAGCCAAATGTAGAACTTTTTCTCTTAAAATGTTTTCACATCTGTGTGTGAACATATAATGATTAAATAGTGAGTGGTATTGGGAGGAACTGATAACATTAGTATAGTTTTGAGATACTAGTGAAGTAATAAACAGAGAAAAAAAGAAACCACAAATTTGGTTTTACTATGAAAAAGAAGTTCTAGCTATAGAAAGTCACATACTTCATAACATTGATTTTTTTTTGCTGTGTAAAATATAAAAGTATTATGCTTATTAAAAAGTATGTTAGATTACTGTTGCTTTGTTTGACTTCCATGCATCCTTTTGCACGCTCTGCTCGTTATTGTTTTTAGTCTAAATAACTTGAAATATAATTTGTTTTGTTTGCTGTTACAAAATATTATTTGGGAAGAATGTAAATTTATATTTCAGCATTATTGAGAGGATTAATACAAATACCTTATCAAATAACTACAAGAAGGCTCTTCAAAATAAATAATATTTACGCCTAACTGAATTTTTATAAGAAAATATAATACCCACAAACATGTGTATTATGGTTCAGAGACTGCTAGTTTGTCACATTTATTGTGAAAAAAATCATTCAGATATTAGTTGGAGTAGCACTAGCATACTCCCCAAATGCCATTAGATTATGATGATAAATGTTTCTCATTCACTTTGTAGTTCAACTCAGATATTCCTGTCCAGAGAGCTACATTCTTCCATCTGGTGATTCAAGGACCCAAGATCTATGTGTCTTGTATGTCTTCCATCACCTGAGTTTTGTAGTCCTCTGTACCCAGCTGATATGAAAAGGGAAAAAAATATATATATGTATGTATATGGAAAGGGCATATCTATTTTCCAAAAGGCTTGCCTTAGAAGTGACACATATTACTTCCTCCACTCTTCCACTGCACTTTGTTTTACTACTACTACCTAAAAATCTGCTGCCATCATCATTTCTCCCAGGTCTATTCATAAAAATTATTCTTTTGTCCAATAAGGAAATTGAGAACATAGGAAATGAGGACTGACTGAGCAGGACAATGAAGAAAAGGTAAATGGAGCTCACTTATTGATTCCGGGCATTAAATCATTGGTGATTTAACATCAGTACAATGGTGGGAAAAAGAGTTAGGAGCCACTATTGGCCCCTCTGCCCTTAACTTATTGGGTGAACTTGAGAAAATAATTGGACGCTTTGGGTCTGTTTTTCTAGTTATAAAATAAGGGCACTGCTCTAAGTACAACCTCTTAAAACCATAATGTGAGATTAAATTACTAAGCAAGCCTGCATTAGTTAATAACCTACATGGTCTTGCCACAGGTAAATGTAAGGTTTCTTTTATTCTTCTTGAAATATTAAAAATAACTCAGAGAATTTATTAGTAGTAGTAGTAGTACTATCTCTATAACTATTATTATTAAAATTTGAATTAAGTGGACGTTTTATTGAATGCTTACTATATGCCATACATTCTGCTAAGTGAAATATATTTATGTGTCAAGCTCAATCAGCCAAAAGTAGCACAACTGAGACAAAAATCCAAAGCCAACTCTGAAAGCATAACTATTCATGGCTATGTTATACTGGATTCACAGACCACTGTAAGGAACCACTGATAAGATCAATTACTGTTAGTTGATTTGATCATATCGATATATCTGTGAACTCAGACCAAAGAGTGAAAAATCACTGTAACCCATGATTCCACCAAGTGTCCTTTAGGTTGAACCCTTTGTGTCTCAGTTTCCTTATTTAAAAAATGAAATTTATACAGTTTACCTATAGCTCCCTCAAACTGGTACCTTAAGTATCAATTAAGCTACTGCTCCAAAGTAATAAAAAACCTAACTTCTGAGAATTAACTATATGAACATAAGGTAATGAAGCCAACTCAATTATCCATGGTAAGAGATGACAAGGAAAAGTAAGACTATATTAAATATACTGGTGTCCCCAAACCACATTTTGCCATTCACCTAAGCTCTTAACTAGCGCTAATAAGTTGCAAAATAGATTTGAATTTTATCACTTTTCCTCTCCACCCCCTACTCTTGTCTGGTTAAAGTATTAATGGGCATTCAACCACCCTTTAAAAGGCAGAAAAAGCAGAGGCTGGACTGTGCAATCAACAGACTGGATAATTAGCCCCTGAGTAATGGAGAGTTAACTGTCTTATATTAACTTCACCCCATTGCTCCCAGAATATGAACAAGCCTGAACAAGTTGGGCATGAATATGACAAAGCAGAAGAAAAAAGAAGGGTGGTAAAGGAACAGAGTTCCGTACCTTATCATATTATGTGAACTCCAATGACACAAAACCAGATGAAAACAGCAGCCTAGCAAGGCAACTCTAAACATGATACAAAGAGCTGTAAGAGAAATATTTCCCCTCAGCATCAAATTATTTTTCTCTTTTCTTCCTACAACAAAAGACTTACTCTAGGCTCTGGCTGTGCTCCCAAAAGATTGGGTAATTAAGCAGGTAAGATTTCCAAGGAGAAATAAATATTTTTCAGTTACTAGACATTGACATTGGGTTTTGATTCAAATGTGCATAATTTTTTAACATGAAACATAATGAAAGGAATGTTCCACAAATTAATATAAAGCCCAAAGGCATACCTGGCACTCTCTTACATGAAATCATTGTCTTTCATAAGCCAGGAATGTCGACTGAGTACCCATCTTGGAAAATGCGTTTTTCCTTGTAGTATTAGCACTGGTTTTATGGAAGGAACACTCAACTTGTAGAAAAATGCATATAAAATACGACCTGAGCCTATTTTTTCTGGGTTTGAAGGCATTTTAAAATGTAACGATATTGGTTTAAGCATAATCAGTGAAAATGGTGCCTCTTCTTCAGAAGCGGAGAAGCTAAATAGAGGGTTAAATAACACACATATTCACAGAGTGACTAATTCAAATTAGAGGTTTGAATATAAAGTGTTGGGCTCTAGGCCCAGAACCCAAAAGTACTATTCTCTAAATATAATGTGAAACTCCGAAGGTGAAATAGCTTGAGAAGCTGAAGAAATACCCCCCAAATATAAATTTAACTATGCAAGTGAGAATGAGTCAAGCACAGGTTGAACGACAATTTTGGGGTATTGGAAAAATGACTGATTCATCATCAGGAAAATTAAAACAACTTTTTCCTTATAGTGGTGATAAGATTAGGGTAAACATCCTACACGTTCTTGTCAGTTCTTCCAAAAGCAAAAAGTAAGGTAAAGATTTAACAATACAATGAGAAATATACTTAGTAAGTTCACAATTCATATGAACTTGAAATAATGTAATAAAAATATATTTATGAATCTCAAAAATTAAACACATCAACAACTGATTAACTTCTAAGATGATGGTGAGCTGACAGAATTATAAATTCACTTGAATTAGTAAATATTCCTATTATCTGAACAACACATTTTATATGCTTAAACACATTTGTGATTTTGGATGCATATCATGCCATTATTTTAATGTTCACCATCAGTATAATTTAAAATCTTTTTACAGTCTTTATTCTAGTGATTAAGTAGTCATAAACATACTTAATGCTAGGAGGGATATCTGCAAATCAAGAATTTGATAGTAAAATTTAGAAGCAATAAAATGTTGACAGAGGCTGTGCCTGTTACCAAGTCATTGCCTGCTGGCTCCAAATGCATCCTTCATTGCCTGCTCAATGAAAAAAGAGAAGAACTCTTTAAGTACTTTTTTCCTTTGCTTTGCTTTTTGGCATGATGTTAAGCATTGTCAAGTGTATTATAGAAGGACACTGCATAAGGAAAGAGCTTTCCCTCAGGGTTTTGGTGTGCTCCGGGGCAGGCTCCTGCAACACAGGCAGCTTCTCTAGTCCCATGCACCTGCACCTGCAGCACCTGGCTCAGGTAGTTTTGTCACTGAGGACCTCCTAGAGAGACACCTCATGATGAAGAGCTTTCCCCAGCACCCTCAGAAGAGGATTTCTGGCAAGTTCTAGAGGTTAGATTTAGCAAGTTCTACCACAGCAGCAGCACAATGACTGCTCTAACATCCAGTGCACCACAGCTGTGTCATCGCCATTAAGGTCTGCATCTCAGCCTTGGAGAGGCAACTCTTCCTTGGGTGCTCTATCTCATCCCTAGGGGTAAGGGTAGCTCTTTTTATCTACTAATAAATACTATATTCTTTAGAATTTTCTTATTACTATCAACCTCCAGTAACTACAACTCTCTGTTATAGTTAACAATTATTTATCATAACCTTCTTCGTTCAAATTGTTTTGCGGATTCTGCCTTCTGAATGGACTCATACAAACTGTGACTGAACCACTGCGATTCTCCATAACATTAATATTAGAGAGATCACTGTGATTATTTTAGAGAAAATGCTGAGAAAACAAAAAATATTGCAATATGCCAGAAATCTGAATATTTGTGCATTTAAAGATGATATCTAGTTTACATTTATTCTTATAAGAAAATTTCTTGAATTATGATCATTTTGAATTCTGCTAGGTCTTCAAGAACTCATCCTTATGTGTGACAAGCTTTCTAAAATGTCGTTAATATTTTAATGCCAGCTAAAAGCTCACAAAGTTTTGAGTCTGCGATTTATGTGCAAATATAACACTGTAACTGCATATACGAAACTACACACTGACCAAAATTAAAGAATGTTTAAAAATATTTTGAAATGAGGTATGACTTTGTTCCCAAAGCAACATTCTTTCATGCATCTCCTACCAGTACTTGCATCATGCTGATCTTATCTGCTCAGTCAAGTATCTTTTTCTTTGCACCGAAAAGAAGTCACAGGAGGAATAAACCACTAGGCAGAATGAATCAGCATCCAGCTTGCAGACCATTATGAATATTTATTTGAGTATTATTAGCTGAGTCTTTTTCTTAGAGCACTGCTTTCTTTAACATGTGACCAGCATAATATGTGAGAAAACACTATGTGTATGTGGTGTGTGCATAAGTGCACACATACGCACACATGCTCACATTTGTGTAACTTGCCTATTGGCATTGTTCCTGTGGTGTTTTCAATCTCCATCTCAGACCCAGTTCTGTCTTTTTATCTCTCATTTTAGGTATCTTGAAAAGTCCAGGGCTAGATCTTTCTCTTAATGTATAAGAAAGGAAAGCAGAGTGCACTTTATAAAAGCAATGCAGGCTCATTCAAGAGCAATCAAGAGATACAGATAAGCAAAAATCTATAACTAATATCTATAATTCCCTTAACTTATCTAGAGTTAATTTCTGTTATCACTTCGCACATACATCCATATGTATGCACATTCACATACACAAGTCACATTTTTCAAGAAGGAGGAAAACAGTATTGTTTATAATAATTAGAATTATTGAAATGCAACCAAGAATTTATGTAGTATATCCAGATATATCAGTAATAGTGGTCAGGTCAAAAATGTAAGGTTCAAAACACTGAGATCTAGAGTAGGAAACATCAAAGCCGATCAGGCCAGTTAACTCACTGAATTTTATATCTTATTTCCATGCCAAAAAAGAAAGAGTTGATATAGTTGTCTCAAAGTCAGTTATGAAAAGTTACTTTCTCTCTTTCACAGATTGGTCATAATGAACTTCATAAAGCCAGTAATTTAGTGAATTAAAAGTTCGCCATAGGATCAATATGTACCTTCTAAGGCAGAGTGTGTGTGTGTGAGTGTGTGTGTATGTGTGTGTCTAACTTGTAGGAAAAAGACACTGTAAAATATCTTAAATAAAGGTTGTTCTTTCTTACACAATCTTCTCAGAAAAATGACTTCACTAATGTGTAAATTCCAGAATAGATTTTTTTCCTCTGCCAAGAAAACTAGAAGGATCAGATTTGTGTTATTATTATCCAAGAATGAGATGACATTCTACATTATTCAAACTTGAGAGGATAAAGAATTTCCTAATATATAATGATTTATTTTTGATGTTTAACAAGTCACTTGTGGAAATATGTAACCCAATTTAATAAACATTTTCAAAACATTATACTGCTATCAGTAAGTAGAATCATGTATCAAATTTAAATTATGAACTTAACAGCAGTAAATAAATTTATTTTACTAAAATTTGAGCCATAAATTTATGCTTTCCACTCACGAGAAATTTCCAATATGATTCCTAAAGGATTTCAATATAAAAGAATTTTCATTATGTCTTTTAGTATTAATATTACTGTTACTGGTCTTATTTCCAATGTAAGAAGATAACCTAAAGAATCACATATTGGGAAGGTCAATTCTTTAAAGATAATCTGGAAAACTACCTAGATGATATGTCTTCATAATAACTTGTATATATCTTAAAGGTTTAGACTGATCAAAGGGGCAAGGAAAAATTAGTAACTAAACTTATTCTCCATGGACAGACTGTCTACCTGGGGAAATCTCTGTGTAGGGTTACTATGACCTGGTGTGCCTACTGCCTGACTGCTTTAGAGGACATGAGTTCATTACAATTGATCTTACAATATCCTGACATTTAAACTCAGCAACTCAAATTACCCTACCAAAACACTCATATGATGATTTAGTAAAAAAGAAAAAAAGAAAAGCTGTGTTAAGATGTATTCAAATACATGCAAAAATAAGATCTCTACCACCTAGGAATCAAAAAAGTAATTAGAAAGAGACAACATAAATGTGAAAATAACAAATAGAAGCTGGTTTTAAGCGATACCATTCAAATAGTAAACCCCTACCTATGTATATTAAGTAAATTATCGTTTCAACTGTAACCATAAATGTATTCTTGAATTGCTATATCCAAAATTCTTCATATTTATTGAACGTTATCAGAATCCAAGTAAAATATTTTGCTAATTTAAACAAAAAAAGATCATCAGTAATTTTAGACTGCTTTTCTTTACAACACGAAATGCTGACTGTGAGAAAACCAAAAACCTCAGAAATAATATCTCCTCAATATACATCATAAACTATTGTTGGGATGAAAGTATAAAATAAGATGAATACTATAGGGCATTCAAACACTTAATTGTGAATAATAGAAATTCTGAATCCTGTGAAAAAATGTGGAAATGTGGGCAACGTGGTTAAATCTCTGATGTATAAACTCAAGAGGATAGCTTCAGCAAATAATCGGGGTATAATCAGAATTATAAAGTATATTCAGTATATAAGACTTGTGAATCTTCCAGAGACATTTCGGATGGAATGAGGGAGATAACCTATTATATTTCACAAAAACACACACAAAAATAACTATAAGAGTCATAGTGACCTCAAAAGGCCCACTGATAATAAAAAAAAAAAAAAATACAGCTGATTTAGGGTTATATATTGGTAGACAGTCCTCTATTTCTCCAATTTTCAGTAATAATCTTTTTTTAGGGTAGACAATAGTTGAGGAAAAGAAGATGCCCAATAATACTGGCTCTAAAAGGTAGAGACAAGAACTTAGAAGTACACTTAAAATTTGTTTATAATTAGGAAAAGTTGAATTGAAAAGTTTTCTGAGTTTAGAAAAATTGTTTTTTGATTCTTAAGTTTACTATGTGTGTACCTCATTCTTTCTCAAAGAAAGGTACAGACTTTTCCCACTTTAGAGGTCTGACTTCCCCATGATACATTTTGAATTGAACCGTGGTTGACAGTTTTATTACAAATATGTTGCACTTGTAATTGTAACAGCAAAGAAAGTGATTGAAAAAATTTGCAAAGTTATAAAATTGGACTTTAGTTCTGCGGAGAATGAAGAAATAAATGTTAGCTTTAAAAATAATATCCTCAGAGATGTATATATCAAGACAAAAAGATTCAAATTTGATTTATTATTCACTTTGAGTATAGCACTTTCTGATCTAGGGAAAAAAACTGTCTGAAATTATTCTACTTTACATAAATGGTGACAAATCACTACTTATAGATTTATTTCCAAAAGCCTCGCTGTCCATGGCCTAAAATTGCTTTAAAGGGTTCTGTGTGTTGCTATTTTAACACCTACCTCCACACTATACAAATGCCAGTCTGCCCACTCTGCCTTTAGGGCTTTCACAAAGCAGCTTTCTTTAAAGGTTACAGGTGATGTTATGTCTTCTAAGAATGTCAGCTCTCTTGACAGTTCTCCATGATGTCAACATGGCTGATATTAAAATTTAGGTAAATGAATTTAATTTGAGAAGGGCTTCTATTCGAGTTATTTTTATGTTTTCTAATTGTTTTATATATTGGTTTTATTTTTAACAAAAGCCATCCTGCTCCACTAGCATAGCTTTTTGTTTTAATTCCTTTAGTTTTACTTTTCACCAGGTAAAAATGATACCTTTAGACCCTTGGACTCTGGAGGGGAAATATTTTGTTTGGAAATAGTACTCGGTCCCACCTGCGTAATGGAGACTGTGTTGCACTCTTCATTAGAAATCCTCATCTAAAAAGAGCAAACTGTAAAATTTACATAATTCCCTTTTTGCTAAAGGCATTTGATTTTCATGACATTTAAAAAATTATTTTTTGTTATTTCAATTTTAAAAAGCTGAAAAATATAATCTTTAGTATATTCTTACACTCAATTAATCTACATAAGAAAAATAAGTGTGACTTGCCTTTAGATTATCAGCTGAGCAAATTACTATGCCTTTCTATATTAAAGAAAAGTTGCACAGAAATTCAGTATGCAATAAAACAGAATTCTAATGCAAATATGCAACATTTTATTTTATTCTGCTCTTTGAAGAGGTTTACTTTCAATACCTGAGTAACAAACAGCCCACAGACTAAGCTAATCAATGTTCTAAATTACATTAAATATGCATCAATATGTTCTCCCTCCTGATCTCCTCAATTTGGAGATCACTCAATTACAAATTAGGTAATTTTTCTCTGTTAAAAAAAAAAACTGAATTATGACTATCTTGTATATTTTTAGTAAGAATTGGGATGACAGTTTAGTAATACTTTTTTTTTTTTTTAACACCTACAGCACCTGGTTTTCCTAGGTAGTCTCCCATCCAAGTACTAACGAGGCCTGACCCTGCTTAGCTTCAGAGATCAGAAGAGTTTGGGCACGTTCAGGGTGCCATGGCCAGAGACTAGTAATGCTTTTGACAATGGTTTAATGTCAATGAAAAATATACTTTAAAAACTCAAAATGTATCCCACAAAGATGCAGAGAAAATATATAATGTAAAGTTGACAAAGTTGCTAAAAATACATACCTAAGCATTATTAATAAGTAGTATTAACGTTACAGAAAAATCATATGATCCTAAGCCAATGTCTACCCTGGGGAAAACTTCAGACAAAGTAATAATATATCAGTTTTTCAGATTCATAGGACAACAATTGAAATAAAAACATCATTTAAGCTTCTTTTACTATCACATGGATTTTGTATCCAATTACCCAGCTAGTTCATAAGAATCAGAAAATAAAGTCTGATTGTTCCTGCCTAACTATTGTAGTCACTTTACTGCCCATCCCAAATTCTGGGCTTACCATTGTCTTTCATGCTGGAGAATTCTTAAACCATTTTTGAAGCATTCCAGAAATGGACTCCTGAGAACTACAAAGTCATTCATCTCTGCTATTGAGCAAAGTTTAAGAACCAACATAGTTCTCAGAGTTACTTTTTACATAATAGCCTATGTTAGCATAGGGCTGTTGTCAGACCACATCCCCCATAGCTATGACTTTCCATCCTTAAATCTGTGCAGACAGCTCTGCTAAAGTACCTCAGATGTGAAGTGTGATAACTGTGGCAGATGGCCATCTCTCATGCTACCATCAACTCTAAGTTTACCATCAATATATAACATTCTCTAAAATGCACAGTTCTAACTAGGGATTTGTTTTATCTTCTACTCCTGAGTACTAGAATTCCAACTTAGTTTATTTGGCACCCAGCCTTATTGCAGGTGTACAGTCATCTCGTTGTCAGCCGTATCATGACTTTTTTCCACCTTCAGATCAAGCTTCAAATCATGTTGCTATTTTTATTGGCTCACCAAACTTACAGCAGCTTCCATAAGAGTTCATAAATTTAGATGTTTAGATTTTAATGTTAAAGGTATCATATACCCCTATTGCAAGTATATACCATCCCAATACATGCTACATATTGAAAGAAAGGAGGACAAAGGAGGGAGAGAAAGAGATCAGGAAGAAGGTAAAAAGGAAGGAAAGAGGCAGGGGGGAAGGAAGGAGAAGGAAGGGAAGGAGTGAGGAAAATAAAGGAAAGGTTCTGCCTTTAACTAGCTGGTTGATTATGGGGGAAAAATTAACCTTCCCGGGTGTCAATTTCTTTTCAGTTGTAAAACGTAAATCTCTGTAATGTACAATTTAATTTTGCAACCATACATTTAATTAAACCTAAGGTCAAAGTCCAATACATTAAACAAAGCCTTGGCTGGGTAGTCCTTGCTCTCTGGCCCCCTCAGAACACAGTACGTTAATCCCTGCAATAAGTAAATAATAACTAAATTTAATGAGTTTACCACCTGTCAGGCATTCTGCTATGATAGTCACATACACTATCCATTTATCTAGCAAAACGAGTTACTGGTTAGACAGGGCCCAGTACAGAGTTTGGTTTAGTACCCAGTATGCAGAGTCAGTCCGCTGGGGTTGGAATGTCAAGGCTAACTAACACTTGCTTAACTGTATCATTTGGAAAGTTAGTGAATTTGTCTCTGCCTCAGTTTCCTTATCTGTATGACAGAAATAATACTACTTTCCTTATGGGTTTGGTAGTGTGGGGCTTAAATAAGATAAAGTACCCAAGCACCTAATAAGCCCCTAGCGTACATCAACCATTCTCGTTATCTCCAATTTACAGATTAGGAAAGTGGGGCTCAGAGAATTTAAGTAACAGTCAAAGGTCACAGTTAAAAATCAACCCTGTCTTCGGTCCCTAAACTAGTTTCCTATCTACTGTACGAGATAGGATTTCTTAGATCCTTGCCTGGAGAATGTCCATGATTCTGTCATATATTCACACAAAGTCAAGTCATCACACTGTTCATATCTTTTTCATTGGTTTATGTTTCTGACATAAGTATCATAAAGGCCTTTGATCTCAAAGTCTTCCCTTCAAAGATTTGCATATCTTTGCTGGTACTTGTTGGTACTTAGCGTCTATGATTAAACTACATGCCACCATGACAAGCCTGTAACTAACTTCTGGAAGCATTCTTTATTTATTCTGGGACATTTAAAAATTTCTTTTCTCTTAAGAATATTTTGTCAATAGTAACTAAAACTCATTTGTAACAAGCACCTATAAACATCCCCATTTTAAAAATCAGGAAAAAATTATTGCCCAAACTCTGAGGTCACTGACATTGTGGAACTTTTTTTTTTTTTTTAAACAGGTTCACAGTGTTACATCAGATGATACTTATAATCACTTTCAGTGATTCTTGGTCATTACATCTTTTCCAGATTTGTGGGGGAGGGGAGTATTGTTTTTGTTTTGTTACTAAAATCATACTGAAATAAATATTCGTTTACAAAAATCTTTGTGCACTGTCATGACTATATTTATAGACATTTCTAAAACTGATAAATTGATATCACTGTCAAAGTCGTGTGCTTTTTATATTATACTAGATACAGCCAAATTGCCCTTCAAAAAGTTGTCCGATTTACATGTTCACCAACAATGCATGATAATATCTAATTCCCCTCTCTCTCGACATTTTTAAAAATAATTTAAGCAGAATTTAAGAAAATTCAAACCATATCTGCAAGTATATTACACTGGTTGGTTTCTTACTTATTTGACTCCTACTACATTTTTTTAAGACTCCAGGTAACTTAACATATATTAATATATATGTAGATGAGACTGTTCAATTTAAAATATAAATTTTAATCCACGCCAATAAAAGGAAGGGCAAATGTATCAGAAAATTTGGGAATATTCACTCCTGAATGCCTGGCACTATTCTAGACAACAGAAAAATGATAGAGAGTAAGATAGACAAGTCCCTGGTCTCCTATAGTTTATATTTTAGTAAAATAAATACAAATAAATTAATTAAAATATATAAATGTGATTTCAGCTAATGAGAAAGACCATCAAAAAATTAAAACAAGGTAGGTAAATTTAAAGTAGATCAGCCTTAAACAGAAAGATCACATGACTACGCTTCTAAACCAGAGAATGATTCAAGTGAAAGCAATCGGTAGGTTTTTAATCACTAATTGGAAAAGGGAAAAACTCCATTCCATGTCCACAGAGAGATGAGCTCCTTGGAGGATCCATGACTTTGGTAAGAAGGGAAAACAGGCAGAGGAATATATTCTAGGCAACAGATGGCTATGGCAAATCAATCATTCCATTCAACCCATTTCCCATTTTAAAAAAAAATGTGTAGCATGCTGCCAATGTTAATTTAATTTTACATAAACATGCTCTTTGAGGCTGAAGCAAAACTGGTTTTCAATGTAAAAATAAAATATAAAAACTGTTCTTGGAGTTATTTCTAAACAGAACTTGTCTCTAAATCTAATGTAACAGAAATGTATATGAGGATCGGTATTTATAATTTTTTTATGTGTGGTAAATTTCAAAGCATGGAACAACACAAAGTGGAACATCACATTCTGCACAAAAATTTCACATTTCTCTCTGAATCTTCATGCCATCCTTGTCATTGTATGATCAGCAAACTTTGCAGCAACCAGTTGGAGTCTATTTCCCTGCTTTTGGCGGTGTGCTCTTGGGGAACTGTCTTCCAGACAGGTGAAGAGGTGTGACATCATCAGAGCACAGAGAGCCTCAAAGATGTTGCTGCCCTGGCTGTGATGCTTTCCAGCATTCTTTCGATCAACATCGGTCTGAAGCTTACGTGGCTGATCATGTACTCAGGATTGTCCTTCTTGAACAGGATGTAGGAGTTCAGCACTGTAACGTTTAGAAGGTGGTGAAAGAATTTCTTATATCAAAACTTGTGTCTTTTGTGCTAAGTTGGATAAGAAGTGAGCATCTGATCAGCCGAGCCCACTCCTCCCAGTTGTTATAATCCACAATGACACATGGCTTCATAGTTTTCTTTCCACTTCCGTTGTCTACTTCTATCACAGTATCAGTGTGGTATTCTGACAATATTGTCACCTCCTTCTTGTCACACCATGCCCTAAGTTAATCACAGAATCTGGCTACAGTCGTCCCCTTTACGATCCTTTTTTTCAGATCATTTGGCATCTGTTTTCTGTTCAAACGAGCTGTCCCAACTGCATCAATCCTGTTTTGATGTAATTCTCTGAAAAGCATGGGAGATGTATGACAAACTTTGGGGGTAAGGTTAGGACTGTAATCTGCGAGTTATCTCGGGGTAAACACTGTGGCCACAAGCGCCGCCAGCGAGTATTCTCAGGGCAAACAGGAAATAGGTTAAAAAAAAAAAACAATTCTCACATCTAATTGATGTGTGTCTTGTTATTTTCCACAATTGCGGAGACTCACAGATTCCTAATCATTTACCATATGGTGTGGTAAGACAGAGGGAATTAAATTTCATATCCAATGAAGGTGATTAGAAAGCCAAAAAAGTAGAAAACAACCAGATACACTTAACTTCCATAACGGCTAATACAAAGAATTCCCCTATATTTCAATAAAATTGTTTTCAGACTTCTCTGAAGACCTCCAAGTTTTCATTCCAATGTAAAGACATGAAAGTTAAGTATGATTCCTTGAAAGTCAGTGATGAGGTGAGACAACCAGGGTATTTATGGGTCTCTTACACTGTCATGCTTGAAACTGTAGAATGTTAAGCAGACTACTGATTCACTAGAGAAATACTTCCAGTCATCTCAGGTTTGTTTACAACAACAAAGTAGACTTAGCTCATAGATCAGTGTGTCACAAAATGGAGACAGCTCACTACCAAGGGCAGATTTAGAACTCCGAATGAAGAAAAGATACTGTGCCCACAGAGCATCCAGACATACAAATCCAAATGAGTATCAAAATTATATGATAAGAGTGTCAAAATTATAACTGCCATATATAGTGAAAGGAAGCTCATAAAAAGAAATTTTATTCTACTATCGTAATTAGAAACTCATAAAAAAAAATCTCAGCAAAATCTTCAGAGTGAAAACACAGCCCAGGGGGATCCACCTGAAATGATTTACCAAATTAATGATTAATTGTCAAATGACATACAAGCAACATTAGAGAAGTTTTTTAAATTATGTACATACAATTCTATGGTGATAAATTTGAAAGCATCACTGAGATGTACAAAATATAGTTACAAAATCTAGTTCAACTAGAAGTAGAAAACATGAGGAAACTAAAAGCCATAGGAAAAATAGAACTGTGATAAAAATGAAAAAAATGTCTCAAAAAAAAGTTTTACTAGCAACTTCTTTCACTTTATCAAAGAAGAGATAATTGGTGTATAGACCATTATAGAATAAGAAAAAGCAACTTCGGATGAAAGAATCTTGAGAGTTTATTGATGGTCTGCTGTAACTCCCTCATAAGAATCAATGTCCTAATCCAAACCATCTTTGAAGGAACACCTTTCCCTAGGATTTTCTTAGCAGCTATATGATCTTTTTTTTCTGGTTCTTTCTCAATTCCTTTCTAATCAGAATGGACATTAACCAAAGAGATGATGGGAAAAGAAGTTTTTGATATTATGTTTCTTTAGAGTCTCTGGTCTTGCTCTTTTAAGTTCCAGGATGTATACCAATAGCATTGGATACCTGATTCTAACTTTGAAGAGTCTTATTTACCTAAATGTTACCTGTGGGAGAAATTTGGGAAATAACTTTCTAAAGCAATCAGTATTGTACAACTCAACAAAAGAACAGGAAAGACATTATGCAAATGTGTGGCTTTTCAAAACTATACTGCCTTAAGAAAAGCATGCTCAAATGCCTAGCAGAGAATGGCACAAGGAGAAGTTTGAAAATTTTCTGCTGTTCCATATTCACTTACAGTTGTTCTATTATTAAGTTTTAGTTGGGTTAATATTACACATTTGACACAAAAATAACTTTAGAGTAAATTCACTTATATTATATGTACAATATAATATAGATATGAATATAGATATGAATATTTCTAAATAAAATACAAGGGAATTGAATTCAAGAGTGCATCTACCATGACCAAGTTGGTTTTAATTAGGAATACAAATCATAGGAAATCTCTTTAACAGCAATATATTCAAATAAGAGAACACATCTGATAATCTCAAGACCCAAAAAGACATGTGATAATATTCAATTATGTATTATTTCTAAAACATATTTTTAAGAAATGAATAATTCACCATTATGTATCTTAAAATAAGACGAAAATTATCTTTGGTGATTAAATTCTAAAGGTTTCATGAATAAGACTAGAATACTGCATTTCCCAGTATTATTAAACATTTTTCTAAATGTTTTAACAAAGACAGAAATTTGAAACAGGAAGAAAAATATAGCAGGAAACAATATTCTCATTGGCATAATTCTATATTTAGAAAACCTATTAAAAATTTTATAGTTAATAATGTAATTTAGTGTAGCCTCTTATAAGAAAATATAACAAGATAAAATCATTTAAATTAGCTACTACAAACTAAATTTTAGAAATTCAATTCATATATCAAGCAAAAGCTAGATAGGATCTTCATGAAAAAATATTAAGGTTTGAGAAAACCATGAGTCATTCCATTTTTATGAATTAGAAAATTAATTTATTTTAAAAGTACAGATTCTTCCAAACTAATATACTATAGATTTACTGTCACTGTCTATAAAATTCACATCGACTGTTTTTAAAGTTAGCACAGTGATTCTCAAGTTAATATACAAGAATTAACATATCTAACAGTGTTACTGAACTCAAGGGGTTCATTTTGCTTCCACAGGTCAATAGCCAAAAGAGACACGGAAAGGAGTTTGCAGCAAAGAAAGTAGGTTTACTTAAGGAAATGGCGCCAAACCCGGAGACACAGGTGAGCTGGCACTCCAAGACCTGGTTCCTCGATGGCCAGGACAGGTTACAGGAGGAAACTCATTAGTCAGGGCAGCTAAGAGAGTGGGGGTTGGGAGCTCTATTGATTGGTCGGGGGTTGGGAGCTCTATTGATTGGTCAGGGCTTGGGAAGGAGACAGTTGATCTCTGTATCAGGTCCTGATATCAGTCATGGCATCACTTGGTCTGGTTTCAAGAGGATGCTGGTAGAATCATTCTGACTTCAAGGGTGCGGAGCTGTAAGATGTTATCTTTAGTTTGAGGGAAATTCTGTTTCTGTGGTCAATAGACCTGAGGCTTTGTTCCTAAAACTGTTTGAGGCTGTCCTAAAGGCTTAATGATTAAGGGAGTGGTTGTGCAGTATGCAGAAGGATAAGGAAAGAAATGACAGGAGTGAGCCCAAGGCCAGTTTAAATCAAAGAGAAAGAGAAAAGAAAGTCATTTTAAAGAAGTAAAGATTTGCACAGTTACAACAGCTGATATATTTTTGAGAAAAAAGTAATGGAGGAAAATTTGTTGTGCTAAATATTAAAGTATATTACAAATCTACAATAATGATAGTGTGATATTGGCAAGAAAATTTATAGATGTTAACAAAAACCGAAAGATAACTCTAAAACAGATATTTGTATACAAAGAAATATAATGTGATATAAAGGATCATGGATACCAACAAACAACAAAGGGGTAAATTATTCAAGAGGTGTTATAAAAAATTATTTTAAAAAAGCAAATTTACAATTTATACTTCATAGCATACTTCAATACAAATCTCACATGAATTCAAGTTAAAGAAAAATATATATCTGAAAAATAGACATTGTCGACATAAGAAATATCCAAACCTGTAGGGAATTTTTGTAAGAGTTTATTGGAGCCAAATTGAAGACATACTGGGGAGCAAGATCTCAAATGCTCTGGAGAATAAGTTTTGCAGCTTCTTTTATGCATTTGAAATTAAGGAGGTTCATAAGGAAGATTGGAGAAAGCAAGGTAAGAATTGGATTACAGGATAGTCAACAAGATTATGTGCTGTCTTGAAAGTTAATACTTCCTTCTAGGGGTATTAATTCTAGCATTTCAAAGGTATGTTAACCTAGACGCACAAGAACAACAACAAGGCTGCCTTAAAACCTTTCACTAAAGAAATTATAGGCCTGGAGTTTGACTACTCACCATAACCTGCCAGTTAGAAATTCATGATCAGCTCCTATAGGGTTACTTTACATAGAACCCTTTTTTCCATCCACAACATTGTCACATAACTGATTTAAAGAAGGCCAAGAACTTAGAGTAAATAACTCAGAAAAAATATATATATTTATGTGCATGTGTGTCTATGTGTACAAAGTTTTTTAAAACATGCATGTCAAAAAACGAAAAGAAAATTAAAAAGCAAAATAAAATTTGAAGAAAAAAACTGTCACATGTAGAATCCTTTATATGATTTAGACACATCAAACCAATGTCATTGCAACAGTTTTTCATGTATAGGAAACAAGTCAGCTGTTTTTGCTGTTATGCTTAGAAGCGTAAGAAACAGGTTAAAAATCAGAAACTCATGATCATTAGGCTCAACTGTGAAGCCTGATGTGCTAAGTTTTATATTTACAGACCTACTTTGCACTAACTTATTTACAGAAAGACACTTAAAGAGGCAACAAAATTTGTCGATGATGTTATTTTGGTTATTATTCTGTTTTTAGGCTAAGTAAGAAAAACAAGACAATGGGGTGATTCAGCAAAATAAACAACAAAATGGAGAAGTGATGGACTTTAAATTTCCAATGCAATAAATGAAAAATATATTGGGAGAGAGGAAAAATAATTTTCTCTCTACTCTTCTAGGTTCTTGGCTGAGACCTCCCTATAATAATAATAAAAAAAGATAAACAGGAGAAAAACAAAAGTTTAATAGTATATATACCATACCTCTTGCATACATGGGAGATACCCAAGAAAACTAAGTAACCTCCTAAAATGGCCCAAGCCCCAACTTTAAATATCATCCCAAGCTAAAGACGAAAGAAGATGTGTGTGTGTGAGGGCCAGGGGCAGGGGAGGTGGAGGGTGAGGTGGAGGCGGGTAGTTATGGGAGGAGGATAGTTATGGTAGGTTATCAGGCAAAGCACAGTAAACAGGGTATGGTTGTTATGAGATTTAAGTTAGTTGCCTTCTCCATGGATAAAAGAGTTTCTAGAGATTAGAGTTATTAGAGTTATCCTCTTCCCAGTAGAGACACCCTTATGAATGGAGATTTTCTTTATAAATGTAAATCTTAGAAAAGCTAAACTCGTACTGTTCTCAGAGCTTTTCCTTTGTCTGCTGTCTCTTAAAAATAACCAGATCAAGATAATCCTTATGCCAAAGAGACATAAAGGGTGGCAAATTCTGCTACTCTTCAATATTAAGGATAGATGACTAACAGCAAAAGAAATCACTTAAGGCTTTATGTAATTTTTAAGAGTTGAGTTTCTTAAATTCCATTCCTACCTTCCAGGAGGTCATCTCTCAGGTCACTTAAGTACTACCCCCCACAAAGCTAAGATGCACTTCTTTACCATCCCCCTTCTCTCCTTTCTTTCATCAAAGCATCATCTCCTGCCTCTTATTCACTAAAGTCCTTATTCTTGGCTATCTTATTTGTAATAGACCAATTTCTCCTAAAGTGCAATTGGACACAATAGGGCTACCTACCCCATTTCAGAGCATAAAACATGGTTGTGTCTTTCCCACCTGTATACCCTTGTCAATATAAGAAATGTCTAAACCTATGGAGAATTTTTATGGGTTTATTTGAGCCAAAACTAGTAACAATTGCAGGGAGCTAGATATCAAATGCTCTGGAGAATGACAGTTTTTTAGTTTCTTTAATGCGTTTGAAATTAAGGCAGGAACATAAGGAAGATTACATGAAGGTGGGAGAAAGCAAGGCAGGGATTGGTTTATAGTTTAGTTAACAAGATTACGTGCTACCCTGAGGGTGGTCATGCTTATTACAAAGGTGTGTTAACCTAGATGAACAAAAACAATGGGCAGGTCTTACTTAAGGCAAAGATAAACTTTTTACTAAAACTTGTATGCCTGAGATGTTGCTACCCACCATGACCTCCTCCTTAGGAAATTCATGATAAGATCACCCTGCTAGATATTTTCTGTAGAGCCCTTTATTGTCAACACCCTGAAAACACTGTGGAGGAGGAAGTTTTCTTTCTACCCTTCTAGGTCCTTTAGCTGATCTACTAATAAAATTAACATAAAACAGGCTAGCAGGAACATAAGGAAGATTACTGCTTGGCTATCGCCCATGAGAACATAGGCTATCACCCATGGGAACATAACATTCTAACAATAAGCTTTCTGCTTCTGTACCCCAACTTGCACACCTGACCTGTAGGTTGACAGGTAGTGAATAGGAGAAAAATAGACCTTTGTGTTTAAGACGGAATGAGGAATGGGATTTAGGGCTTAAAAACCCTGTACCTCTACATTTCGGGGCTGCTTAATTTGGGGTCTGTGTACCCCTGGCAGACCCAGCTGGCTGAATAAAGAGTGTATTTCCTACAACACTGATTTCTGGTGGTCCGTGTGTCTCTCGGGGGCTGGCAGCTACAACATAACAAGAGAAAAATAAATTTAATTTCGTATATATAGGGGACCTCATAAGAATATGAGACCCAAGAACAAGGTGGGCACTAGGGGCCTATATGCTTTTCTGAGCTAAGGAATGAGATAGGGGCTTGGGGCTTCAAACAGGGGTGGGGGGGTGTAGATAATTCACAGGATGATAAGAAGAGCAAATACTTTCTAATTAGATGTTTGTCCTGCCATATAGAAAGATCCTTTAGATAAAGAGTTGTCTCTGGTAATAGCTCTGTTTCTGGGCCAGGCCCCCTATCTAAACTGTTTTAGGTTTAATTAAGGGAGAGGTAAAAGTTTTTCTTGAGTCTGCTGAATTTTGATTGCCTTCAGTTCAAAGTAGTGCACATACCAAAAGAGCACAGGGAAGCTCATTCTGAACCCCTTCAATATAGTCACAAAAAAATAAACATCCTCTTAAATATATGTGTGTGGACATGTGCATTGCAGTTGTGCACGAAGCACAATCATAGGTAACTTTAAATTTCTATAGTTAAATGAAGTCTCAAAAATTCTGTCCACGTCTGATCTAAAGGGCTTACTGATCTAGGCCCTTTGAGAAGTAAAACTTTTCAAAAATACAAAGCAGGAAATGGTGATCACTAAGCTGGTGTTAGCACTGTGATGTTCTCTGTGTATGGCTTATTCAGAGACCTACAAAAAAGAACACAAGGTAAGCTGGGAGCCTCTGAAGCTCCAGCCCTATGCTTCTTCAAGGCTGCAATCCTGTGAGCTATTCTTGCAATTGACTTTGATGTAAAACAGTGAAAACACTGGATTATCCTAAGAATACCATTTTAAAAGGAAGAATTTCTGGGATTGCTTTTTTCTACTGTGACCCAGAAAGACTCACCTGTCCATGGGCAAGCAAACTGAAACTGAAACAAGAC
>NW_006436298.1:30466621-30487539 GCF_000325575.1 Pteropus alecto | reverse complement strand
ATTTCCATAAGATAAGGATCTGTTAGGGAAGGAGAACTGGGAATGGGAAAATTTCTAGAGTCAACTCACTATTCCAGCACTCCTGGGTTGCTTTTTCACAAATGAACAGGGTAAGAAATCTTTTCTACCTCTAATTACTGATAAGCACCACTTCTGAAAAACAGAAGTTCTGATCAAAGGTCTGACCTACATTTGTTCAATTAATTTACACATGTGTTCTCTTTCAGCACTGTGGGGGCAATGCGATGTCTTAGGTGCCACCCTGAAAGTTTTCCAATTTAATCTCACTCAGTTACAATCACTGCCTTGGGTTATTTATTCTAATGCACTCTGAATTCAGTCCACAATGATCTCAGTCACCTGGTCTCCCCACTCATCCATAATATACTGATTTAATTACTCCAACAATCATCTCCTGGACTTTTAATAGTCACTGCAAGCAAAGTGAGAACTGAGAGTATTGCTGCCTGTCTGCCCTTGGGATGTGACCGCAGAATGCTCCTCCGTATTTTGGGGGACACAACCAAGCAGCTTGAACTGATTTTTCAAGTCAGCCATTTGCCCCATGTGGTCTATTTTGATTCTATCAGCTTATGCCGAGGACACAGGATACGTGCCCTTGAGTGCACACCCAATGGCAATTTGAGTCCATTTCCCTCCCTTGTTCTAGCCAAGCGTGGCTCCTGTCTCTAAACTCTCATCATCCTTCCTTCTGCCACCACAGCTGGTTGCTGTCCTAGAGTTTTATCTCCTCTACAGACGAAAGTACAGGATTGATTTCTGCACCGGGAAGAAAGAATTTAATTGGTGAATAACAGTCACTTTTGTTCCCTTGCATTCAGCGAATTTACAAGCTCTCTCAGTATTTCAAAAAATAGGGCCTTCAGGAAAGACTAGAATTTGAATCTGAGCATCAGCCATTTATCTACCTCAAGCACTCAAAGCCTAGTGAAACTGGGTTGTTACTAACAAAGCCTTACTAGACATCATGGGACCCTAACACTCTCTCTCTCTCTCTCTCTCTCTCTCTCTCTCTCTCTCTCTCGTACACACATAAGCAGTCTGTCAACGTTCTAAAGAAGGAAGATCCAATACATCTGTTCTTCACTTTCCTTTCAAGCTGTGTTCCCGCTCACTTAATTTTTGTGTATTCCAAATTAAATTATTTAAGACATTTTCCCCACTAAAATTACAATTAAACTACTGTTATAGAAAATACAAATATTTGTTATTCTTCCTCAAAAACACAAGAATTGAATTAAAATTTAATACTTTTAAAAGAATAACTGTATTGTGGCATATTGTGTTTTAAGATTCAAATAGTAAGCCCAACCTCTGCATTAGGGTGAACAGACGGTTATGCAAGAATAACTGTTGTGGCGCGATCAATTCTAAGACCCAGGGAGCCAATTGAGATGAATTATGAGCCTTATTAGCCAGCGGGCGACTGACTCTTTACCACGCAGGGTTCGAGGAGATCAGCCCCGAGATCCCAAAAGAGGCAGCTTATAAAGCCTAGAACCATACCCTAGTTTAACATCAAACAAGCCAACAGATTAACCACACCCTAGTTAACATCAAACAAGCAAGCAGATTACAGAAGCAGAAGTTGGCCGTTAGCATATCTTTGCCTAGAACCACACCCTTAACATAACCACAAGTTGCATACAGGTCATTCTGTACCTGTGGCCACAGCCATAGGGTCACTTCAGTGCTAGGGAACCAAACTATATCAAACTCTCCTACATACTGGATCGAACAGAGCAAGCTGTGAATACTAATGTATTGAGATAAATACAATGTCATAGGACATGGATCTATTGAATAAAGTAATACAGAGATTTATTTTGTTTATAGGATAGAAGAAGGTAAAAACCCAGGCTGAAAATCTAATAGGAGAGAAAATGAGTAGTCTGACTGTGAGATGAAGTGAGTGGAAATCTGTGAACCTATTAAGGTAGTTAGTCAAGCATCAGAGACAGGAGCCAAGGCCCAGCTTCGTAACCATAGAAACTTCCCTTTAAGACCTTCCTTAAGCACCTCTCAGAAATACCTCCCTTTTAGGGTTGTAAATTAGCCCAAATCCTAGAGCACAAAAGGGGCTGGCTAAACCAGCTTCAAACACATGAGCAGAAAGTACTGCCCATAACTTCAGCCTCATTATACCATCATTACAATCTCATGACTATGCCTGGACGTTCATGAATCTAATTATAACGGAATGAATTCTAGGTAAGCACCTACACACTAGGCAAAGTTATATAGCAGCCAGGTGTCAATCAAGATGACCTCACTTGTCAATCACCTAGGAATGCCTTTGGGACCTCCCATCACAGCCCAAATATAAACAGTCCTTCCCATTTTTGCATTGTTACAGCCCTCCTGGATGGAAACCCATCCCTTCCTTTGGAGCATACTATCTTATCTCTTCACTTGCTAAATCCCACAGGGCTGCAGACTTCCTTAGTGCGCCTGTCTCCTTCTAAAATATACTTTCAATAACTCTTACTTTTTTCTAAATCTCTCTGACCTGTTATTCTTTGTTGTGTCGGTGGAGAAGAACCGAGGAACAACACACGCAACACCACCGTCCATTATCCACCTCCTCCTCCTCCCCCAGGCTTTTGGGGCAATGCTGGGTTTCACAAACCCATGAGTGGAAATCAGGAAGGAATTAATATCTTTAGAAACCTAGCATTCTCATTCCTAGCTCTCACTCCCTCCCTCACTCCATCCATACACGACGTACAAATAATACCAAATTACAAATTTGTTTAAAAAATTATCCAGAGGTGGATTTTTCCCCCCATAATGACTAGCTTCTAGGTCATTGGCTGAGACACATAACAGGAGAAAGGCAAATAGAAGCTTAATAACCAGCATATCTTCTGTACACATGAGAGATATCCAGGAAAACAGAGTAACTCTAAAATGGCCCAAGTCACCACTTTAAGTACCTTCTCCAGCTAAAGACAGATATTGGGCTGGTGGAGGGGCAATTAGAGGAGGTTATCAGGCAAATCACAGTAAACAAGGGTATGGTTACTATGCAGATTTAAGTCCCTGCTTTCTCCATCCAAAAAAGTTTTTAGAGATTTAGAGTCCTCTATCTTCCTAGTATTAGGCGAGAGACATTCTTACAAATGGAGATTTCCCTTATAAATGTACATGTCTCTAACAAAAAAGTAACTTCTACTCAGTCTTCAGAGTTTTTCCTCTGTCCGCTGTTTCTTAAAAATAATAGGCCTAAAATAACCCTTATGCCAAAAAGGCATATTTTGAGGTGGTATATTCTGCTTCCCTTCATCTATTTTTCACATATAGCATTTCTAGTTCATATTAGATAGTCAATATATTGTTGGCATTATTATTATTGAATATAGAAAATTACTAAGTAAACTAAAGTTCATAATAAATAAGAGTTTGGTATAGCCTAGCTTCCAAAAAATGTTTCAAGACATTCAGAGAAAACATAAATATGTCTTCATAACCATAGATTCTGAAAGGAAATAAACATTAAAAGGAATAGAAGATTGAAAAAAACAAATTCTAACTCTACAATCTCACCTCAGTTTGGTCCATATGCCCATGCTATTTCCTTTGGCTGAAATTTCTTTGTTCACATATTCAGATTATATTATTTAACAAATCAGACAGGAATTGCTTCTTTATGTCTAATCTAATTTTTGCTCTCTTGCCTCACATGTGGCCATACTTTCTCTTATTCATTCTTGCATTGTCCCTCTTTCCTCCTGTTTTTTTTTTCTTTCTTTCTTTCTTTTTATTTCTAGAAATATCCATGATTAGCTGAGTCATTGGAGAAAGCACAGAATGCTGGCAACTAATATTGCACCCTGGCCCTGACAGACACCTCATTATAGGTGTCACTGGGCTACAGAGAGATGGGTGAAGATAAGAAGAGGGCATCACAAATGATCTCATTTGAGTTTCTCCATTCCAACTAATGCTAACATTAAGACCTGCAATTCATAAAGCTACATCATTAGCACTTTCATCTCCCTGAGGACAAGAACCAAAATATCCATTACTGAAGCAAGAAGTTCATTTCCATTTTGCACTTTAGCTCTCCTAATCTATATAAAAAAAGAAATGTAAGAAATTATACAGGTATGTACTCTGCTTTTCTGAATGGCACCTTTTGTATGAATTTTCTCAGGGCAAAATATAAGTTAAATCTAAATGCATAAAAACAACTACAGTAGATAATAAAACAGCACTTAAATTGTAGACTTAAGCTATCAACCTATCAGTAAAGTTATTAAAAAAAGTGGTCTATCATTATGTCCTAAAGGTTAAATCATGACATATCCTGGATGGAATATGACTATTCCTGAAGCATAAAGTTGCACTCCAAAGTACATGTTCTCTGCCTTCAGTTCTGTAAAGTATAAATTTAGAGTAGGTTAACAGAAATATGCCAGACTGATTGCAATATTCATAATGATGCAAAAGAATCGTTTTCTAAAAGAGGGCCCTTGTCATGGAAATACTGATTTTATTCTTTCTTAAAATTAGTGTGTGTGCGTGAATGCGTGTGTGTGCATGTGTGTGTGTGTGTGTGTGTGTGTGTGTGTGTGTAAGGGGTATTACTGTGAAAGAGAAAATGAATGCAAAGAGAGTAATAAAGCAAAACAACAATAAGCAAATCTTAAGGTTTGTAGAATAGATTTGTATTTGAAAAGAGAAAAAGGTAAAGAGAAAAAGCTCTGTTCTTCTTAGAAAATCATTGACTCCCTTACCCTCCCCACATATGCTCTGATTAGCTCAACAACAATCTTTATTTCCTCCAAAGCCTTCAACCTTGCAAAAGCACTCAACTCTATGCAAAGCAATTAGGAAAAAAGTGTGCCCTGCACAAAGTAGGTTCTCAATAATGACACTTTGGTCATCCAGAACAACATGGAAAGGAGGCAGGCATTAATGAGTCAGGTGTGCTGGAAGTAGCACATATTTTAGAAATAAAAGGCTTGCTAGAAAGGGCACAGTTTCATCTCTGAAGGTCACAGAGTCCTTTACATTCACTTCATTTCTGTATATTATATGCTGTCTAAAAAAAAACAACTTTAACACAATTTGAAATTCTAATTCTTTCAATATGGTCATTACTTCTGGATAAATTATTGGAGGAGCATATACTTATTTAAATATGTCCATTTAATTTTGTTTTTTATTCTTAAGCATATGAGCAATTCTGGGGCAACTCACCAAGAAAAACTATAAAATTACAAATTCCTCCAAAAACATATTTAAAAAGCTGGAATAGCAGTATTTTAAATAGACTTAAACTCCTAAATCAAAGCTTAGTACTAAAATTTATGTTAAATTTTATAATCCTAAACCGTAGTTTAAGTTGAAATTTCAAGACAGGCACTACAATATTTTCCAAAATCGTCCCACATTCTGGTCTCCTATGCTCTTCCAGATCCTTGCCACTCTCCTCTCCTTGAAATTGAGTAGGACTCTGATTACCTTGACAAACAGAATACAAGGAAGAGACACTGTGTAACTTCTGACACTAGGTCAAAAAAAAAGGCGTTCAGCTTTTGCTTGCTTTCCCCGTCTTTCTCTGAGCATGAGCCTTGGAAGCCATTTACCAATTTCTAAGAAATCTGGCTACCCTGAAGCCACCAACCTAGCAAGACCACATAGAGACAACAGAGATAAGAGAGAGATGCCCAGAGAAATCTTCAAATAATTCCAGGCTCCAGCCTTCAATGCTCAGTGAGCTAGTTGGTGGCATGTGAGAATAAAGGTAAAGAAACAAGACAGGGAGGTTCTGAATGAATCCCAGTGAAAGACGATGACAGTGGGGACAAGATGAGACATATCTTATTGATATACGAAGCACAATTATTCAGGTGGAAGATGTTAAACTACATTTCTCACTGAAAAGCAGAGATCGTGAAACCTTTAAATTTTGTTCCATATGTATTGCCCTCAGCAGATCATCCTATAATTTTCCAGTTTATAAAAGGAAAATTTATGGTCCTCTTAGTGACTAAATTACCAGCATAGAAAAATCAAGTGAAAAATTCACACGTCTTTGAAAACAAGATAAAATTTTAACATTTTCTTATTTTATATAGCTTATTTTAACACTAGATAATGAAAATGTCAGGCTCTAACACAGTAGAATAACATCAAAGCCCAGTATTAAAAAGAGGTTACAAAATATTCTACATATTCTAACAAAAGAGCAAAATTCTCCTTTGTATTCACCTCAATCTCCATAAGGAAAATAACTATCAAATAAAAGGATAAAATGTTTCTTTGTTTTCTTTCTTCTAAATCTTAAAACAATTCATAAAAGTTCCATCAACACTTTGGACTTGTATATACAGATCTAATTAAAAAGCCTAGAAGTGCATGCTAAGCTAAGCCTCAAGAATTTGAAATTGCTAAAAATCAATAAGAAATTAAAGTGGTAAACTATAGTGGGTCTTGAAGATCTTTGCAAATTCACAAAATGTTTCCAAATCATGGCAGTTTGTCCCCAGGGCTTCAAAGAAACAAGATAGTTTAGTCATATTTCTGTTCCCCCATTAATGGTAAAATGGTAATTATTCTCCCTTCTTCCCTTGTATCTTGTCCTACGCTTTATTACAACATGGAAAAACAGTAATTTATAAACATGACATCACATCAAAGAGAAACTGGGCCAAATGGCTATACCTTAGCATCAAGAACCCCCAGGGCAGAGTAAACGCCCAGGATTTCCATGCAAAGGCTGGTGGGCGAAGTTTCAAGAGCTATTTGAACAGAAAATGAACTAAAACAATTAAAACATTGATGCGTTTTAACTGAGACAGAATCACCTTCTCCTCTTAACAGCTCTGCCAAAGCTACCCTCACAAGCAAATGTCAGGAGGCACATTTCATAGTTAAGTTGACAATCAAACAAGAACAGCTGCATGTGTCTGGCACATTGGCGATTCTGAGAGCATTTACCAAACAGACAACCTAGAAGCCAGATTTGTTAAGTATGAACAGTACCCACCTAGACGTTCATGAGAAGATATTCTATCAAAATCCAGGGAGAAAGAAAAAGAATGTTTACTCCCAGGAATAAATGTGTTCACACTGGCACTCACGTGAGCTTTATCCTATGACACTCAGAGCTCTCAATGCATTCATCTTCAATCTTTCCAGATGCAACTTTATAAGTAGGAAATACCTCACTCTGGATATGAGTGGGCCCTTGTGCTTGTAACAAGACCACCAACTGTACTGAAGGAAGTGCTGCAAATAATGAGGGAGAGAAGTGCCATCAGCTTTTCCACCCCATATTGTTAATAGTATCATAGTCACTTCATCATTCAGACATCATTTGAAAAAAACAACCTCATTAAATATCGCTGAAAATACTCTACTGCCTACAAAAAGTATGCTGATTGGAACTCAATTGGATTAATCTTTTTAATGCGTTGATCTTAAGGGTCTTTATTCATCTCAGTTTTTTTCTACTAGGAATGATATTCTTATATGATCTCCATTCATCAATTAATGTGCTTGACTTGAAAGTCACTAAATCTCTGCGCGAGTTCTTCTATTTTCAAGATGTTAAAAGAATTATAAAATCTTAAATGCAAACTGCTGAAAAAAATTTAAACACCTTCATTTATAAGACTGTGGCTCACATACATTTTGTTTAATTTTTTGATTTTCATTAACTTTCAATACATCTATCACATTTCTCCCCAGTCCATCAAGTATCGACCTAAGCTCTGGGCTCAGAGTCGAGAAGGAATTGCAACTTTCCTCCTGAATCTCCTGTGCAAAATGTTGGTTATTTTCATTTATACTTTGACCTTGACACACTGTCATAATAAACTAATAATAAACATGATGTCTTCAAAAAGGCATAAATCTGCAAATCAACATCCAACAACTTTGAATACCAGGACACAGAAGTGCTTGTTGAAAAAAATACCCATAATGATACCACCAGTATATTAAAATGAAATAACCAATGGTAGTGTTTATATCCCATGAAGCTCTCCCATGTTGGCAGGACACAGATATCTGTTAGTATCAATACTGTATCACATCCCTCATTCTTTTGCTGGAGTATTTCCGTACAGTAGCATATGGTATAACTTCAGCTCCAGTGCTTCCCAACTATACCTTTTCCCTCTCTCCCCTCATCTGTTTTCACAGGGAGAGGGATTGATGGTAGCTGGCCTCAGAAGACACTCCTGAATGTGAATCCCTAATGTTTGATATGACGTAGGTTAGTCAGATCTCACAACTTTCTGGAGGAAAACATCTAGTAGATTCCCATAGTTGGTAGAATAAAATCTCAATTCCTTCCAATAGTTCACAACTCCTGAGTCGTCTGACTCTTATGCATCTCTTTGACCTCAGCTTAATCTATACTCCTACCTTCTCATCATGCTTCAGCCACACCAGCCTTTCTCATGCATCTCTTGTGGCTAGCAACGTGTACTACGTTAAGAATACAGACTGCATGAGTATAAATTGTGGCCCTGGTTCTGCCACTTCCCAGCTAAGTGTTTTACCATTTAGTTCTCTCCCTCTAAGCTTGTATAATATCTGTCCCCTCTATTAGGAATTAGTTATTATGCCTGCTCTCAGAACAAATGTCCACTCCTCAGATCTACCTTCCCTAAATATCAACTTTCCCCAAAAATGCAAACACCACCCACCCTGAGAGGTTCTGATTTCTATCAATGCTCTCATTGCTCCCTGTCGTTATCTCCTTCTCATGTTTCTTTCTTTTTGTTCTGTTTTTTTCTCATTAGGATGCAAGCTCCATGAGGGCAGAGACTTTGCTTCTTTTTGAATCCCTAGCTCTTGACATTGAACTTGAACACATACTGGGTATTTGTCTAATATGTGTTTAATTAATTAGTTAATGGAATTAGAAGATCTGGATTCCAATCTCATTATGTGGAAAGTCACTTAATTTACTGAAGTTTCAATTACCTCATTTATAATTGAAGATAATTACACCCTCTCTACCTCTACCTCAGTGTGAAATGAAAATCAGATAATCTACATAAAAGTGCTATAGAAACTGTAAACATTACCCAAATATTAGTTGTTATTTCAAAGAAACAAGCTAACACAATAGAATAAGTTCTAGACTAAGAGTCAAAAACTTAAATGCAACTTCCTTCAAGTCTTTATTGTGAGACTCTGGGTAAACATGTACTTCCCTCAGCATCTGATTCTTCATTGCAAAATGGTGGTGATACCATTTTACAACGATTACATGACTCATCTAGACAACTGTAAAGATCATGTGTGAATATGGAGAAAAGTTTACTTACAAGATAGTGGAATCAAACCCAGAGAGCCGATTATACTTTAGACAGAGGTCTTTCTGACTATATGCCTCCATCTCCCTTAGAGCGTTTTCTTTAGAAAACTTGCCATTCTAAATTCTTTATCTGCCCCTTTGAGATATAAATCTTCTCTTAGCCTCTTACAACCCAACAATGTTTTCCTCTATGACCTGGCAAACATTTCTCTGAGATGTCATCATCAAGAAAATTAGTACCACTTTCTCTGAGTCTCTGTGGGAAGGTAGAAGCTTAAATTTGATAAGCAATAATTAGGAAACACAGGTGGCCTAATCACATTGACCAATGTCCTGCAATACTTTTCCACTAATTCACCCCAGTGCTTAAACCCACTTCCACCTTTGGTTTCAGCAAAATTGAGTTCAATTTCTCCCCTATTGCAATAACCTTGATTCTCATTACAATAGCCTTGAATAAAGCCTTACTTGCCAATTTAATTTGTCTAGCGCAATTTTTCTTTGACGAATTATAGCAGTGAAAACAATGACACCCTTGGTTTGGGCTGACCTCTCATCACAAACTCCACCAAGATAATCTGGATCAGACTAACTCCTATCTCTCTTGAACTTTCCTATCCTCTTTCTTTTTTTTTTTTTTTTTTTAAGGACAATTTTAGAGGGAAGTTTTAGGTTCACAGCAAAATGTAAAGGAAGGTACAGAGATTTCCCATATATCTCCTTCCCCCACACATGCATAGCCTCTTCTACTGTCAATATCCCTCACCAGAGTGGTACATTGTTACAATTGATGAACCTAATTGACACATCATAATCATCCAAAGTCCATAGTTTACCTTAAAATTCACTCTTGGTGTCGTATATTTTATGGGTTTGAACAAATGTATAATGACACGTATCCGTATTATACAGAGTATTTTTACTGCTATAAAAAGTCTCTGTGCTCTGCCTATTCATCCCTCTAACCCCTAGTAGCCTGGGTTTTACTGTCTCCATAGTTTTGCTTTTTCAGAATATCATATAGTTGGGATCATATAGTATGTAGCCTTTTCAGGTAAACTTCTTTTACTTATTAATATATTCATTTAAGGTTCCTCTATGTCTTTCCATGGCTTCAAAGCTCAGTTTTTAGTTCTGAATAGTTTTCTATTATCTGTATGTACCACAGTTTACTTATCCATTCACCTCCTGAAGGATTCGTGGCTGGTTCCATGTTTTACCAACTATGATTAAAGCTGCTGTAAACCCATGTATATGTTTTCATCTGAACAAAAAGAAACTTTTAACTCTTTGGGAGAAATACCAAGGAGAGCAACTGCTGGATTACATGGTAAATGTGTGATTAGTTTAGTAAGAAACTACCAAACTGTATTCCAAAGTGGCTATACGATTTGGCATTTCCATCAGCAATGTAAGAGAGCTCCTGTTCTCCACATCCTCACCAGCATTTCGTGTTGTCAGTGTTCTGAATTTTGGAAATTCTAATAGGTGTGTAGTGGTATCCTATTGTTTTAATTTGCATTTTTCTGATGATATGTGGTGTGAAGCATCTTTTCACATAATTATTTGCAATCTCTCCTCCTCTTTATCTTCCCATATCTTCTCTTTTCTGTGTCAAGTACATCTGAAAGACCATCACCTTCAAGTTTCTCCGTGTAACTGATGTTCACCTATAATTCATTGACAGTGATTGCTTGTTTAATTTTGTTGTACAATCTTTATAACATCTGGCATTGTTGTCATTCAATATAGGTCACTTTGGGGACTCAGTCTCCGCTTCTGTGAAATGAGTAGGTTGAATGAGACAATCTTTTTCCAGGCCTGTTATTTGCTAAATCTAAAATGCTTTTCAAAGGTTTTCTTTATATCTTGATACTGTATCTATGACCTCTTTGGATGTTTAAGGGAATATGACTAGGACGATAAGCCCTCTACCTAGAAGATGCAATGTAACTGTGCCACATAATTTTTAAAGTTTGAAATGTATATAGGTTTTTATCATTTTCCTCCCATCATTACTAGTGTACTGACACTAAATTTATCAACAATTTACTTAAACCTCCCTGGGGTAAATTCAGCTTTGAATGATACATGATGGAACCAATTCTAGATACTTGGTGTCAAAATTAAATCAACATTTATTTAGTAAGAAAGTACAATACTGCTTTCAATTTCCAAAAATTATTTTTGTTTTCTTGCTCTTTTTAGAAGTTATCAGTCCTATGAATATATTACATTATTGAGAAAATTTGTCCTGGGTACATTTACGTATAATGATCTCATACCCTTGCCTGTTAAGTTTCCCCAAGTCCTGAACTTCTGTGCTCAGAGAGAGTATCCCTAAGTTCAGAACCATTAAAGAATTTGCTTTCAGTAGATAACATTTGTAATTTCCAGACAAAGAGATACCCATGAAAGTCAAACCAAAGGTGAGTATCAGGGTAAATCAGATTTATATTTGAGTTCAGGGACTGATCTTCTTTTGATCAACAGCCTGATTTATTATCTTCTTGCAGGTGGGTCACTGTTAAATGTCATGGTTGCTTTATGTCAAAACAAAGTGAAAACCTGATACTATCAATGTATGGACATAAATTCAAATTTAGTAAGAATTTGCCTGAGAGCCTACAATAAAATCTTTGCTTTTTAAAGAACTGATCAGTGCAGATGGAACACAATGAATGGCCTCCACATTTCATTTAGTTTTCTATTTTGCTACCATTTGGAAGTGACTGTCTTGTTGATACCATAAACAGGCAGAGATGAGTATAGCAGAAAATTATTTTTCAGAAATAAAAATTATGGGTTAAGTTCTCTGCAAATAAATGTAATTTAAGAATCTTAAAGAAACAATCTGCAAAGTTCCAAAAGTAGCGAACACTTGATATTGAACCATAGTATAAAATAACGTTAAAACGGTCTCAAAATGATTCTTAATTATTTTTTTCTGAATATTCCCAATCTTTTAAATTACTATTTTCCAACATATCTTAATAAACACTTCCACTTATTCACTAAGAGTCAAAAAAGAGGAAAAGAAGTCTAGGTTTATCGTACACATGTATCTCTTGCTTATTACTCACAATAGTCATGCAAGGGAAGAATTGTTATTTCCATTTTATAGATAAGAAAATTGAGGTTTGGAGTGCCTAGGACTTATCCTAGGACATAAAACAGAAACATTAGAGCTAGATTTGAAATTAGTTATATTTAAATTAAAACTCATACTTTTTTTCTTGTACTACACTGCCTCTGGCATTAAAAGAATGTCCTATCAGGAGAACAGAAGCACTGTTAAAAAGAAAACAGCCAATCTTGGTTGATACGTGAGCTCCATCCTTCAGTCTCTGCAAAATGGGAGCACTGAAGTGAAGCATAGGTTTGATTTAGAGCATATGCTGTAGTGTTTCATTAGACAGGGGTCCTACAATGCAGTACATTACATAGTTCCTAAGAAAAAGAATTTGAAGACTTAATAACGGAAGTAATTTGGTTCTAAAATATTTTACAATAGATTAAAGAGATAATAGTGAGAAATCGAATATCTCCATGTAAGCATGATGGGTAGCACATATTCCTGGCATAGATTTTTCTTAGGGGTTTGCAAAGATATAACTAGAATTCAAGGTCAAAGATAGCTCTTAAATGACAGATGCCACACAAATTTGTTTCTAGCTACATTTACAAAATGCAATTGCCTCTTTCTCCATAACCCTGGAAGAGAGACTTTCTGAGCTTTCCTGATTGCTTTTCCTAAAGTAGTGTTCTAAATTTATTGCTCCCAAGGTCAGTAACCTTAAATAAAAACTCCAAATGCTGCTTGCAATTAGTAAAAACTGAAATTAGACACTGTAACTTTAGGACTCATCCTGTATTTCCAGACTCATTGCCTGAAACTGTTTCATGGACGCTGGTCCAGCAAATGGAAGTTAATGGCCATCCCCTAAATCCAACTCATCCTTGAATTTGTTCATTCTGTTCTTGCCTGAAATGTTCATTCTCCTCTTCAACATTACCACCAGTATTCACTAAGGAATTCCTAGAATTTTTCTTCTATTACTTGTAACAGAAAATTCACCTTACTGTGGATTAAACAATAAAACCTTAAATTTTCCAAAATTATAAATGCAAAGGAACTCAGTTAAATTTTCTGTCATAACAATTTTAAAGAGCCAATGTTTTCCTTCCTTCAGTTATATCATCACCAATCTGTTGAGATTCATTTGCATAGCATAACAGTCAAGACCATAGCTAGAGTTCAAAATCTACTTCTGCTTTGCGACCTTCAGAATATATGGGAGTTCTCTGAGCTTTAGCTTTTTCATCTATAACATACAGATAAAAATATCTATGATTTAATGAAAATATATGTAAAGTAAGGATTTAATATTCTACTATGAAAAACTGTCATAACCTTAAAAAGTACCTGGTACATAGCATTATATAAATATTTTCTAATATTTTTGTGCTCATGGGGTAATGTAGTGTCTATCTGTCTGTCTGTCTCTCTCTCTCTCTCTCTCTTTCTCTCTTTTCCCAATACTCAGGGAGGAAAGATCTTCTAGAAGTTACTAAATAGCTACCTGTTACAGTTCATTGGCTAGGATTGTATCACATGTATATGCTGAGCAGCAAGGAAAGTTGGGAAAGTGAGAGTCAGGGCTCTGCCGGAAAGGAAATGAGAGGGTTAGAGTGGAGAGAGGAGTGACGTATATTCAATCAAAGGTGGCTACCGAAATCACTCTTTAGCCATCAAAAAATTAGTAGTTCTTCCAGGTTCCCTCTCAAACACTCACCTTTTCGTGAGTTCCTTCCTGACTTCCACACCAGGCACTATTTTTTTCTTTTTTTCTGAATACTCTAAACAGTTGTGGAGAGTGTCAAAATCGACCATGTATTAGAGAACAGCTGAATGAAGCACTAAACATAACCAGTCAAAACCATCTTGTGATAATCAAATTAACTCTACAACATATAAATCAATTAAAATAACCAAAAATTGTTATTGTTTGAGTGTTTATCCTGTGTCAGGTGTGATAATGAGAAATTTATCTAAGATTTTTATTCACTCTGCACAACAATTCTACAACATTGAAGTTACAATTAGATTTGCTTTGGAATATATTCCCAGCAAACTTCTTTCCCTCTTGAAAAATGTAGCTTTTCCACTATTTAATTCTCGCAATAAAAACAAATCTATAAGCACATACACGTAATTAAAAAGGCTTAACATGGAGAAAACCCTTTGAACAAGCAGAAATTTTAATAATTCTCTACCTATCTCCCCATTTTTCACTGAGGATAGCCGTTAAAAAAAAAAAAGTGGTGTCCAGAAATTCACTTACAGACTTTCATTTCATTCTTTCATTTAATCCAGTTTAGTGATTGTCTAATTTTAGTGTATAAGATGCACTGTACAGCTATACATACACAGAACTGTGGATGTAGTATTTCGCAAGTGATGAGATATTTCCAAGCATAATATTGATTTTATGGGATTATCATTTTACCTTTTACTTTAACAAGTAACTCAAGGGTAACATATGAATCGTTGTGTTAGTACCATTTTACAGATCAGAAAATGGTTTTCAAGAGAATGAATTACTTACTCAAGAACATAAAACTGGTAACTGGTTTAAGTGGGGAATTGTAACCCCTATTGGTCTGACCTAAAAGTCAAAGAAGCCAATAGCTATACTGCCTGCTTATTCAGTGCAGAAACTGGTTGCTCTCAGTACTTGGCCCAGTGTTTTATGAATAGGAGATGATCAGTGCATATTTGTTGTAATGAGATTGTGAAAATTAATCTCTAAAGACTGAGTAATCTCTCTTATTTTCTGCCTCTTAAATGCTCTAAGTCTCAGAAAAGAAACAGGCACCAAAATTGACTAGAATTAGCAATAATAGAGACCATGCACCCTAATTTGGCAGCACAAATAATAGAAGTATTACATGTGCCTTTTTAATTCTTTAATGAGTGTTTGCTCATAAAATTAAAACTTAACTTGTGAACTAATCCTACCCTCTTTGACATTCTACATCATGTTTAACACTGAGTCCACAAACATAAGTATAGAAAATAAATCACATTTCTTTATTGTCTTCAAATCAAAATCCAACTCTAAGCCACATCTTTCCTGGAAGTTGATAAGTCTAATCTTGGTTATTATCTCCAAGGCTCTATCCACATCCTCAACAACGGTTATTGTGTACAGCCCCAAAGTCAAACTGTGTATTAGTCATCTGTCTCCCTCTTGTATTAGTCATCTGTCTCCATCTATTACTGCTGAGATTCTTATGCTTTGGACTACATGTTTTCCTCAAGGCTGTGATATCTAGAATCTAACTTCCCTAGGTATAATGCTTAATTTTATGTGTCACTTCCCTAGGTATAATGCTTAATTTTATGTGTCACTTGATACACAGATATTTCATCAAACACATTTGGATGTTTCTATGAAGGTATTTTTTAAAGGAAGATTAACATTTAAATCAGTAGATTTTAAGTGAAGCAGATCACCCTATAACACAAGTGGGCCTCATGCAATCAGTCAAGGCCTTACGACTGAGCTCTCCTGTAGTAGAGGGAATTCTGCCTTCAGTATACCTTTGAACTTGGGCTGCAACATCAACTCTTGCAGGCTGAGTGTCCAGCCTGCTAGCCTGCTTATTGTGCAGATTTTGACCTTGCCAGCCTACACAGTTGTGTAAACCAATTCCTTAAAATCTCTTCCTCTCTCTCTCTCTCTCCCCACCCCCTCTCTCTCCCTCTCTCTCTCTTTCTTTATCTATATCTATATCTAAATCTATATCTATCTATATCTATCTATATATAGATATAGATATAAAATCTCCACTTGGTTCTGTAAGTGATTCTTAGTATTTCATGATAACATGAAACTTCTCCTTTTGATTTCCCAGGATATACAGCCCACAAACTGTCAAATGACTGAGGAGTTAAGACTCCATTATTCACATTCTTTCTCCCTTGGAGAGCTTTTGAAATAATTAACCACTTCTAATGCTTAATTTCATTCTTCCATTCTTTCTTTCCTTTATTAACTTAACATCACTTTTAAATAATTCAATTTGAAGAGATATAGGCAGGCATGAATATCTATTACAAGAGTGACTTTACTAATTTTTCCACTCTCCATAAAGCAGTTAACATGATCTTTTAAAAATACAAATCATTTCTCCTTAAAATCTTCTGGTGGCTTTTCTGCCTTTATGGTCAAATCTAAACTCATTATCATCGTGCCTCTGCTACCTCTTCACACTCATCTCATACACCACCACTGCCCACCAGCCACTCTGGCCATGTTTCTGTTGCTCAAACAAGTGAAACATTCCTCTCTGAAGACAGAACATCTCTGCCTGCCTAGTCTACATCCAACCACCCATATCACCCTTTGCTCTCTTCTCAGAATGGTTTATTTTCTTCACAACACTTTTTATTATCTAAAAACGTCTTGTTTATTTGTTTACTTGTATATTGCCTGCTGAGGCAGAGATGAGGGAAATGCATCACATAGATCAGGGTTTTGCAAACATTTCTATAAAGACACAGATAGGAAATATATTGTCTTTTATAGGCCGTAAGGTCTGTCACAACTCTGCTATTTTAACACAAAAGTGCATATAGACAATACTTAAACAAATGAATGTGACTGCGTACCAATAAAACATTATTTATGAACACTGAAATTTAAATATTCTATAATTTAAAAAGTTTTATTTTGAGATAATTGTAGATTCAGTAAGTTGTAAGCAATAATACTGAGAGATCCCATATGCCCTTTACCCTATTTCCTCAGGGGTAATATCTTGTAAAACTGTAGTACGGTATAACTAGGATATTTATGTTGAGATAGTCAAGATACATAACTCTCCATCACTACTAAAACTCTCCCATTGTTCTTCTATAGCCACATTCACTCCCCCCTCTTTCTTAATCCCTAGCAATCACTAATTTATTCTTCATTTCTATAATTTTTTCATTTCAAGAATGCTATAAAATGAAATCATACAACTTTTAGAATTGGCTCTTTTGATTTAGCATAATATTCTGGAAATTAATCCAATTTGTTCTTTTTTATTGCTCAGTAGTATTCCATGGTATGGATATTATTCCATGGTTTTCTTTCTTTCTTTTTAATTGTCTTTAGTTGTTGTTTTTTGTTTTTTTTTTTAATCAAGGTACTATACTAGTTTCATAAATTGAAATAGGAAATGTTCTTCTTTTTCTATTTTCTGAAAGAGATTGTGTAAAATGGCATTAATTCTTTAAACTTTTGGTAGATTTCACCAGCGAAAGCATGTAGGCCTGGATATTTTACTTCGGGAGTTTTTAAATTACAAGTTTAATTCCATTAATACTTGTAGGGCTATTCAAACGTTCATATTGGGTGAGTTGTGAACATTTGTGCTTTATGAGGAATTGAGGAATCTAGGTACCCAAATTCATGTATATATAATTACAGTATTCTTTATCTTTTTGATATTTAAAGTGTCTGTAGTGATAGTCCCTATTTCATTCCTAATAGTGGTAATGTTTTGTCTTCTTTTTCTTTTATCAGTCTTGCTAGAAGTCTGTCATTTATTGATCTTTTCAACAAGAAACTTTTTGTTTGATACTTTTTTTCCTATTTTCAATTTTCTCGATTTCTGCTCTTATCTTTATTATTTCCTTTTTTTCTTCTTGCTTTGAGTTTAATTTGGTCTTCTTATACTAAGTTCTTGACATAAGGTCTTAGATTATTGATTTGAGACTTTTCTGCTTATCTAATTTAAGTATTTAATGTAATAAATGTCTCCTCAGAGCTGCTTTAGCTGTGTCCCACGAATTTGTCAAATGTAATATTCTTTCAATTCAATGTTTTCTTTTTTAATTTCCCTTGAGACTTTCTCCTCAATTAATAAATTATCTAGAAGTGTGTTGAGAACTGTGTTTTTCCAAGTGTTCGGAGATTGTACTGTTATCTTTATATCCCTGATGTCTAATTTAATTCTATTATGATAAGAGAACAAATTCTGTATGATATCAATCTAAATTTGTTGAGGTTTGTTTTATACCCAGAAAGTGTTCTATCTTGATATATGTTCCTTGACACTTGAAAAGAAAATGTATTCTGCTGTTTGGTATAATGTTCTATAAATGTTGATTGTATCTTATTGGTTGATGGTGTTGAGTTATTTCATCCTTGTCAATTTTCTGTCTATTTGCTATATCAGTTGCTGAAATGGGAATTGTAATGGACTGAATGTGGCCTCAAAAAAGATATCAACCAGAAACAATGAATGTGACCTTATTTATATATACATATATATTTTAAAAGGGTCTATGCAAATGTAATGAAGGATCTTGAGATGAGCTCATCCTGAATTTAGGATGCACCTTAAATTCAAGGACATGGGTCCTTATTAAAGAAAGGCAGAGAGAGAGAGAGAGAGATTTGAGACACAGAGACACAGAATGGAAGGCTCTCTGAAAACAGGGCAAGAGATTATAGTCATGTGTCTATAAGTTAAGGAATGCCAAGAATTTCTGGCAACCATCAGAAACTAAGAAAGAGGCATGGAACAGATTCTCCCTTAGAACCTCCAGATAACACCTCATTTCAGACTTCTGGCTTCCAGAACTAAGAGAAAATAAATTTGTGTTGTTTTAAGCAGTTTGTAGTACTTTGTTATAAAATACTTAGGAAATTACATGGTGTTGAAGTCCCCAAATATAACTATGGATTTGCCTATTCTTTAAGTTCAATCAGCTTTTGTTTCACATATTTTGTAGCCCTGTTGTTTGGTGCATACACATTTAAGATTGTAATATATCTGATATCAACATACTAATGTTTGTATGATCTATAAATATCAACATAACTATTTTATTTAAAGTGAGTCTTTTAGACAATATAAAAGCAGGGTTAAGCCTTCTTTTTAATCCACTGTGTAAATCTCTGTCTTTTAATTGTTATGTTTAGACCATTTATACTTAATATAATTATTGCTATGTTAAAGCTTAAATATGTTATTTTATGTTTTTGGTTTGTATTTGTTCATTGTTTTTGCTGTGTTACTATGGGTTAGTTAAACATACTTTCAGAATTTCATTTTGATTTTTCTATCAAACATTCTTTAATATGCTCTTTATATTGGCTTTTTAGTACTAGTTCTATGTATTACAATATATATAAATAACTCACTGCAATCTACTTATTAACATCTTGCCAGTTTGAGTGAAGTGTAGGAACTTAATCACCCTCTTCAACTTTAAACTTTCCCTTAAATGTTTCCTATATATACTTGTAGAACCATATCAGGTAGTAATACAATGTTAGCTTTAACCATCAAACATAATTTAGAAACCTCAAGAGAAGAAAAATTTATAATATTCACTCATATTTTTGCCCTTGTAATGCTGTTCCTTCCTGATGTTCCAAGATTCCTTCTTTTATCATTTATGTTTAGAGAGGGTTTTTTTTTTTTTAGCCATTCTTTTAAGGTAGATCTGCTAACAAAAAAATTATCTTAATTTTCTTTCATCTGAGAATGTCTTAGTTTCTAAAGGATATTTCTCCTTCATTTCTAAAGGATATTTTCTTTCACCAGATATGGATTTCTAGATTGACAGTCCTTTTCATTTAGGATTTGAAAAATGTCTGCTATTTCCTTTTGGCTTCCATGGTTTCTGATGAGAAATACACTGTCATTTGACTTGTTTGTCCCTATCAGAAAAAAAGTCATTTCTCTCTCACTGCTTTTAAGATTTATCTTTAATTTTCAGAAATATGCCATAATCATGTCTGTATGGATTTCTTTGGGTTTAGAGTTTGAACAATTTCTTGACTGACTTTTAACATATTCAGGAAGCTTTAAGCAATTATTTCTTTGAATACTTTTTAGCCCCACCCTTCTTTTTCTCTCCTGAAGGGACACCAATGCCATGAATATTAGATCTTTTGTTATAGTCTAAGATGTTCCTGAGGCTCTGTTTATTTGGTTTTTTTTTTTATTCATTTTTACCTCTTTTGTTCATACTGGATAATTTTTATTGTTCTATCTTCAAGTTCACTGATTTTTTTCCTCTGACCTTTTTATTCTGCTATTTAGCCTTCCCATCAAGATTTTTATGCCAATTATTGTATTATTGGCAAGTCCTAAAACTTCCATTTTGTTCTTCTTTATAACTTCTATTTCTTTACTGAGAATTTCTGTTTCATTGTTGAGACTTTCTATTTTTAATTAATTCAACTGTGTTCATAATTGCTCATCAACATTCTTATAATGACTGCTTTAAAATCTTTGTCAGATAATTCTAAGATTTTCGTCATCTTGATGTTGGTATCTATTGATTTTCTTTTTTTCATTCAAATTGAGATTTTAAATTGGAAATGGGACATTATTATGAGATTCTGAATGCTATTTTACCCTCTACTTTTAGTTGTTTTTTTTCTTTCTTTCTTTTTTTCTGACACTGCTCCAGGAAAGCAAGTGGAGTATTATTACCTCATTACTGCAAGATGAGAGTAGAAGTCCAGGTTCTTCACTTGATATCCAGTGACACTCAAGGACAGGATGGGCTCCTTGATACTGCGTGCAGGGTGGAAGATCT
>NW_006436298.1:30459234-30466571 GCF_000325575.1 Pteropus alecto | reverse complement strand
ACATCATGGAGGAAGTGGCCTCATTATACCTGGGCACCAGCAAAAGTCCCAATCTCTACTAAGCCTCCTCTGACATCACCAGTGGGGAGGAGGAAGGCAACCTCATTACTACTGAATAAGGGTCCAGGCTCCTCACATTGTCTCCACAGATGCTAGGGGTATGGAAGTGGGGACCCACCTCCTATAGGCAGGAATGAACGTCCTGTCTCCCTACTCAACTTTCTCTGACATCACCCAAGAATAAGGTTGGGGCGTTTCATTATAGCCTTGCAAGGGTTCTACTCAGCTTTTGCTGGCAAGGTTGGGAGCTGGCTACAGTTTTTTCTGCAGAGTTTATCTAGAACTATAGTAGTTACTGTCTAAAAGTTTTCTGTCTTGCTAGGCTGACCTTTTCTTAGTGTTTTGGCTAGAGATAGCATGCTTTTGTTGTCTGACAATTGACGTTTCCAGGTTTCTGGCTTCTTCAGCTCCAAGTATAAGCTATCTGAGGCAAAAAAACAAACAGAAGAAACTGATTACAGTGTTATTTCTTGGTCTTGAGGACCTTAGTAGGTTTGCTTTTTTTCTCTCTACCTTTCAGTAGGTGTCTTTGTTTTAGATATACTTTTCTTTTTCTACCACTAAAAGGTATAAAACCCCTCTTAGCAGGCAGACCATACAAAAACAAGTGGCACAATAATTCAGCTCATGGACCATTATTTGCCAACACCTAAAATGGATCAAGATTTCAGAACCATCACTCTTTTTGCTGCCTAGATACAATAGCTTGCCCATAAAAAGGGCAAGGTAGACATTAGAAATGAAAAAAATAGCTTTTCTCTTTTCTAATATCTAGGAACCTGGGAAGAAGAGGAAATACTGGTTGTGAGAATGCATCGTCAGGATCAGATTAAAATGATTAAAGATCTAAATGTTACAGAGATTTCATTGTCCTCTGGATATAATTCCAAATAAAACAATACAAAGTCCTATAATTAGTATAAGAAACTCCAACAAAACTTCTGATTTTTCTAATTGTGACAACTTTTATGTTTATTTGTGAAATAGCCATGACTTCAAATACAATTTTGAATAATTTCCCTTCTTTGTTTTTGCTCTAATTTTATCTCTAATATGCTTGCTGACTAATTCAACTTGACAAATTGAATACATAAACGCAGTAATTTCCTCTTATATATAGATGTTAATCGGATTAAGGAGGTAGAACACATTCAAGCAGATCATAGTCCAAATAGTAAAAACATGTAAAACAAAGCCATAGATATGAGTGATAGTTTGAAAGTAGCTAATAATAACCATTAAGATAAAAATGAATAGAAGATTAAATATCCGGGAAGCTGAAAAATATCCAGCAAAGTAACTAATCTAAGAACCCAAGATAAAATTGACTGTAGAGGACAAATTCAGATAGAGTCTTACAATAAAAAGTCACACAGCTGCAAAACATTTCAAGTGAAGGCTGGGCAGGAGGTGGAGGAAGACAACGTTGAACTCATATGGCAAAGGAATGCACTGCCACATCCTATTGTTCAGCTGAGCCAGCCCGAAAATTCATGCAAAGTGCAGAGTTAGTACACATAATTTTATTCTAAAGCTTTCTTCCTTGAATCGCTATTAAATTTTAAATAAACTGAGACATGAGCATTTACTAAAGTCATTATGATTCCATTACCCATGGCATGCAGATCTGTGGCTGTCATGCCAGAGACTCTGCACTGAATTCTATTCAGTTTCTCTTCTGACTTTTTACTTATTTAGTTTTCAGATCTTCAGTAAGAAACATCCAGTGTCATCTGAAAGGACACATATTGCAAGAAACTAATTTCCTCTCTTACTGAAGCTATGTGATGTGTGACTTCCCATTGAGTGCAATTGCCAACAAGGCACAGGTGTGCACTGCATGAGGAGGTGAAAATGTGATTATGGGAAAAGAGATGTTGTGATTTTGTCCCTGTATCCATAATGTAATCAGTCCCAAATGAGTGTTTGCTTTTCTTTCTCATAGTAAACATCAAGCCTGGGAAGCAAGAAAACCAAAAACCTTGTCATATCCAGATTCATAACTACTGTAATTGGATTTAGGACCGAGAAGAAAAGGTTTTTTCCTCTTCATTGATTCTTTGGTTTGCTACAGAAAATTATCCTGGAACTCCCTTTCCTTCTAATATTTTCATACCACACTAGTTAAATAGGTAAAACACATATTGAATAGGTTTTCCTTTTTCTTAAATTTAAATAAACCATTTAACAATTCATTCTTTAAAAGGTAGCTTAGAAAAAATATAACTTCTCTTTGTTTTCAGTGACAAAAATATTGTTTTAACTGGAAATGCTTACAAACGTGACTCAATAAAGGAAAATTGAACTTACCTACACTGAATAAAGCAAGGCACCAAACATTATTATATCAGAGTCAAGTAGTATTAATTCAACAGTTACTGACTTCAATGCAGATGGGTGCAAATAACTTATATACACAGCTATTAAATGCAGAATTATTTGCACTATAGAGAGTTGGGGAAAAAATACCTATTAATAGGGGACTAGTCAAATAACTATGCTATAGCTATATATTGCATTCATAGCAAAAGGATAACCAAGATCTTTATGGACTAATCTAACAATAATCTCTGATATGTATTTTACCATTGGTTTTAAAAAAGATAAACAAGAATGTGGGTGTATATTTATGTACTTGCTTATATATGCACACAATATTTCTGTTAGGACACAAAGGGGTAATTTTTGTTGCCTGTAAGGAGAAAAAACAGGTGGCTGAGAAATACTGGTTTTAGGAAAACTTTTACTGTCTATCATTTTATAATATTTGAATGTTTGAGCTATGTAAATCATTACCTATTCAACTTTAAATTTTAAAATTTTTAAAATAGTTATTGAGTTGCTAGTTTGTTAAAATGTGATAACTAGCAACTCAATAACTATTTTAATAGCTATATTATACTCCATAGACAGAATATCATTAATTTGAGGTTGAATGCATAATTCAACACACTTATATCAGATCAATTAAAATCTCATGAGATGAACATGATCAGGCTCAGTTAACCCAGATGAGACCCTATCACTGAAGTTTACTCAAAAGAACTGGTTTTACTTGTGGGAAAAATAGGCAATTAAGATGCATCATGATGTGAGAGATATGACATACATCAACATGATGAAATTTAGCTCTTCTGTTAATGCTTCCTGAAATTCACCCTAATGGTAAGACACAGGAAGGACTATTTGTGAAGAAGTTTACAACATACTGGCTAGTTTACATATTAACATAAATTAGATAATATAATTTAATGCAATCTATTATAGCTAGGTTCAGGAAACCAAAGACATATAACACAGGAAAGCTGTATTCTTGCCGAAAAGAAACTTTTGGAATCATCTAGAGTCTTTGCTGGATCAACTGGACGCAGGAAATGAACACCCCCAATACCTGGTTACTGAATTGTTACATATCCAAAAGGAATGATTTAAATAAAGGATAAGAGCCTTAAAGAAAACTTGGTTTAATTTTAAATTTTGAATAAGACTAGCTCTAAGCAGTGGAAATAGAAGTTTTATTAAATATAGGCAAGTAAGTGCCCATTTACATCAAGGAATTAAGAAATTCAAAGGTAATCTCTCACTAAATAGTTGTTTTTTGTATTATTAAAGATCACAATATCCTAAATGTGTTTCACTGCTTAGAAATCATTTCCTTAAACTGGTACCAAAAGAAGAAAAATTTTAAAAAATAATAATCAATAATGGCAAGAGCAAATAGTAATTAAAATCCATCGTGCGGTAATTAACATGATAAATATATCCATAGAGAGAGAGACTAAAGTTAGTTACCATCTTTCTATCTAAATTATTTCTTGATATGCCCCACTCTCAGGTATTTTCTTTTTCCATTAGAGCTTGTTACTGTAGGAAGCAGACCCCAAAGTACTGTAAGTTGAGATTTTACAATTACTCTTAAGTGTATACATCAAGTCTGATGTAAGGATGCCAGTTTCAGATGGCAATAAAAATTTTTTAAGTACCAGTAATAAAGTAATAAAAATGAGCTTGCTTTAGGCAAAATTATTACAAATGATTGGCCAGAAAAAAGTAACTGCAGGTGCAACAAAAATTTTAATTGGAAAAATTTTTTTTAATTTAAATCTGGTCCTCAGGTATTTTGAAAACGCATCTTTTTTTCTCAGGAAAAAAACAAAAAAAGAAAAACAGCCCAGAGAAAAATTAGGTTATGGGATCAATAATAAACACAAATCTGTTTATATGAATATGAGAAAAGTTTAGAAATAAGTGTTATTGTCAAAGTTAGAAGAAGTTCAATAATTAGAAACATCGTTTCTAAATTACCCAAGGTTGTTTTAAGGTCCCAAAAGTATAGGGCTTTCTCTCTTACACTAAAGTAGTTATTATAAAACTCAACCAAATAAATTTTTCTCAAGAAAGGAGTATAAAACATATTGCTGAAGACTGAAATAAAGCAAATAACCAGGCTAATCTCCTATTCACAGCTTCTAGTGCACAAAACTTTTCAATTCTGAAATGATGAAATGAAAATCAAGAGAAAAATTGAAAAGATATTTGAAAATAATTAAAATGACAAAGCAACATTGGTCCATTATAAGAAAACAGCAATTTCTTCACATTTTAATTTTGGTTTGAAATATAGTAAAAAACATACCATAGACATAATGCATTTTGATTCTCATACATTTTACTTACGTATTTAAAATTATATTCGAAAATTAATATAAATTGACGTCCATAAAAGTATTATAATATAGAATAAAAACTATTTGAGGGGGGGCTACAAAGGTAAATAATAATTAAAATAGAGCCCATTTTGAAAGTGGTTAAAGGACTGAAAATGAATCTGTCTCATTTAACATCATCAGTAATGGTTTGGAAGCAAGATTATGAAATTTTCAGTTCATGATAAATTAAATGGTGTTGCAAATTTCAGTGAAGATAGAGAATCCAGACAAATGGACCTGAGTAAAAAGAAATATTGGCAAGAAATAAAATTAGATTCAGTTTAGAAAAATTGGATTTAATACTGCCATTATCAAAAATGTAAATCATCAGTGGGAAATGTAGGAAAGAAATGTAGGAAAGAACCCCTAGAACTGTAAAAAAATTTGAGATTATAGCAAGATGTACCTAATCAGAGTTAGGTATAGTTTCAAAGTCACAGTCCTGAGTTTCTGAATAATATACTTTTTCAATTAAAAGAATTTACTATGTGCATACTAATTCCTGTTTATCAAACTAAAGGAAGGATCAAAGTGATGACATACCATTTTTTTGTCTGAGATGTCATAAAATTGAATTACACTTACATATATACACCTACTTTATAAATCACAACATTAAAGTTTTTAAATTGCTTTTTATTTCTGGATATAGGTGTTATGTTTTTGAAAGTAAGTCAGGCAAGAATAAAGAAAAGAAGGAAGGGAAGGAGAAAGGGAGAAGGAAAGAAAAGTTAGAAAACTAGAAAACAAATATTTAATTACCCCCCAAATAAACATTTACTTGACTAAATGTTTCTTTTTATCTTCTACTTCCACTTTCCACAAATACTTCTAGGTAGCACCACACTGATCAGACAGAAAATTCTCATTTAGAATCTCCATATTGTTTTCATAACCAAACAAATAATTAAGGTAATTACAAAGTCAAATGCATAAAATCAAGATGAGAAAGAGGTAGGACATGGTTGCATGCATTCTATATGTCAGACAGGTTGTGTACTTTATCAAATTTAATTTTCACAATGACAATAAAAGTTATATCACTTTAAAAGGTCACTGAAAAATAAAGAGAAGAAACTAGTCACAGGTCAAAGAACTAATAGGAGGCAGAAAATTAAACACCATGTCTACCTGACTCCAAACTTTTTAACTGTACCACATGTTCCCCAAACTATATAAAGCACTTTAAAATAGAAAATATATTGAACTCTATCACTGGGTCAGCAGTCAAATGAAATAGAGGAAAAAGAAAAAGAAAAAGGAGAAGTGGGGGAAGGAAGATGAGAAGGTGAAAAATGAGGAGGAACAAAAGCCACCGTGGTCCTTGCCTGCTAGTTACTTAAAATCCAACTGAGGAATGAGATAACTAAAGTTTAGAGGTATGATACAAATATAACATCTGTCAGGTTTTACAGAAGAGATTTCTCAGCATAAATTCTGACAGGGAAGACTTCCTGAGAAGGAAAATTTCAATATGAGTAAGATTTAGATAATATAATCAGGGAGGGAAGAATTCAGACAAGGGAAATAGAACCATTTCTAGAAGGAAATGATGAGCAGCAGCACAGAGGAAGGAAGGATCAGCAATTCCAGATACTTTTCTAGAACCTCACATCTGCTCATATCCCCAAAAGAACTTTCACGTTCTAATATCTTTTTATACTCTAACCAGCTTAGTTTTCCTTTTTTTTTCTTTTTGACTTATTTACTAGACTTTAAAATTCACAAGGGTTTGCAATATTTAACTTTTGAGATGAAATCATGACTCAATCTAAATACATTCAAGTGATACTGAATATTCCATATGACCATTATTCCTAACAGCTGACATTATTTGTTGCATTTTAAATTCTGATCTTAAATTCACCCTGATTGAGCAATGATCTTCCTTTTGCAGTGATAGTTGTTTCTCCTAAGTGGTCATGTTATTTAATTCCTCAACGGAAAGTCTGCACGGGACCTACGGCCAGGTGGTGTATTTTTCTGGAACTTAGAGTGAATAACTGCTAAGTTTTCAAACATTGCATTACCAAGGTCATGACCCATTGATATTTTGGGCCCAAACAATAGTTTCACTGTTGAACAACAGAAGTGACTAGCTTAGATCAGCACCAGGAATGAGGCAAAGCTATTAAACAGAGTTTTACTCACCTATGTTAGCTAACATTACTCTCCAAAAGGACAACGGCTTTCTCTTTAGAAATCGATTTTTGCCTTCCGCTTTATCTTGTTTCTTTGGAAGACATATAATATCTATTAATGCAGATCTCAATTATCAGAAGGGGCCAATGAATACAAACATGGAGCTTTTTAACCTAAAATAATTATAAGTTAATGTTTTTATAAATCTCAAGAAAACAGTTTTGTCTCCCATTTTATATCTTCCTCAAAGACCCATGAATCACAGTTGAGGGCAATCTCATTGTCAATGAATGTTCCTGATGAGACTATAATGAGTTTTTTAATCCTCAAAACTCTTCCCTTCGTGTATTTTGTCAGTCACTCAACTAATACTTACTTAGCACTTATACCAGGTGATGTTTGAGACACAGGAGAAACCATAGTAAA
>NW_006436298.1:30434823-30459204 GCF_000325575.1 Pteropus alecto | reverse complement strand
GTGTAGGGAAATCAACAACAGATAAATATATGATAAGATGTATAGTATGTCAGTTGAGAAGTACTATAGAGGAAAAGCAAAAGCAAAGTAACACAGCCAGGAATGCTGGAGACAGTAGAGACAGAGGTTGCAGCTCTATATAGAATAGTCAGTGGGTGGCTAAAGGTCCCATTAGCATGGTAAAGAAAGTGAGGTTCATTCTGAGTGTGAAGAAATAGTATGGATACAAAGACAACATGTAAACGTTGAGACCATGCCTCGATAGTAAGGTTACTTGTGTGGCATCAAGGAACTCTAAGCTGGTAGCCATCCTTGCTCAGAGCCCCAAGGAGTTAAATAGTGAAAAAAAAATCACTGAGTTTCAAAGAATTACAACAGTTCAAGCAGACATATAGGAGTCAGAGTCACACCAAAATGAAGATATTTGACAAGAACTAGAACATCAGAAAGACAGAGACTTGGAACTAAATGTAATTCTAAAGTATAAACAGTAACTATATTACATGATGCCCAAAAGTAAAGCGAATTCAGACCATGTGACTGACGTTATGGTCCTGACACTTTATCACAGGAACTTTTGTGTCTTGGCCCCAATTCCTTGGAAAAAATGAAGAGATTACATGATCTTTTACCAATAGCAAATCTTTAATGCATAAAAATATATAATGGGGAGGCCTGGTAAATATGGAATTACAGGCGAGCTGAATGAGGGCCTTAAACTCCAAAATTTTTATCATGACCTGGGCCCTGGATTTCTCAGAGAAATATGTGGTACATGCCAAGTGTCTGTGTTTCAGCAAATGGTTTAAGAAGGTAGAAACTATAAGATTATGAATATGAAGCGTAAAATAGGTTAAATCATGGAATAATAACATATAGACAGGAATAGAATAACAAGGTACTTTTAATCTTTCTTTACAATTGTCAAGAATGACTACATAAACAATACATTACTTCTGGGAAAATTAATATGTCCACATTACACCTCTTCCTACCCTCCTATGATCGTCTAATTCAGATACTTCCATTAACATCTTAGGTCTTTCTTTTAAGGTGACTGTCTATACTCTGTCACTTAAAAAAAAGCAAAAATACAAAAGGAAAAAATTCCCTTTGGCTTATAAAATGAAGAAAGAAAGTTATCTTGTTTTTAAAAAAAATCGCCTCATATAGCCTATATTATAAAACAGAATCTATCTTCATAGCAAGAATACAGGTTTTCATATACATTCAGACTGACTAAAATTAAATTCTAATCTCTTGGATCAGTAGCTCATAAGATATTAGCAATTTGATTAAATACGCATATCATTTAATAAAGATTTCTTAAAACTGTCACTCTGATATAAAACTTTAGCCATATTTAAGTTTTAGTCATGAGTACAAAATTTGGGGTTTTGCTTGGCTAAATTCTAGACACTGAATCAGTCATCCATGTATATTCCTCAGGTTGACTTCCACCAGGGAAAGCAATGCACAGAGAGTCTATGGCAATGCTCCAAACCATGATGAACCAGGCAATTTCATTTTTGTTGGCCATTGCTTCAGGTCATTGTAATTTAATGTATAGTAATCCTATTTAAAAATATGTTGCAGACAGCAAGGTGCCTGCTGGGAGAAAGTGGCTACGCATGAACAGATCAATATGCATTGTGTGCTTTCAACCATTCAATAATCGATTCACCCTTGTTATAAGAAAATAAATGCCAAAGTCCCCAAAGTTAATTTCTGAAGAAAGCGTTTACAAGGCTATCGGATTATTAAAAGTTTCCATGGGTTATCTTCTGTTTGCTTATTTGTTAATGAAATCTCTGCTGCTGCACCTCATAATATCCCATTCAAAAACTGTAAGGGAATCCTAAAAGTAAATTCCAGCAGGAAGATTGGCTACATTTCCTTACTATCAGCAAAGTACTGAAGGCTTATTTGGACTAAAGCATTTTACAGACTCAACTCTTTTTTCCCCCTCTAGTCTTACTTTTAAATATACCAGCTGCATTTGATATGCCATCAAATAAGGCTTTCAGCAGGCTTAACTATAAGATGTCAGATCTTCTGCATCATGTGTTATTCAGTAATTTTCAATTTCTCAAATTTGTTCATTAAAAGAAGATAACATACACTTTAGAGTAGTCAGAATTTTCAAAAGTCTTAGTTATACACTATGGGCTTTCAACATTTCCCTGTTGCCATAGAAATGAGTTTATGAAGGACCAAATCTGTGCACTATAATCATAAACATTAAACTGGCATATAAAAGCATTCCAGCCTAGCATCTCTACTGTCTATGTTAATGGTTTTGCTGCTTTTATATCAGTACCTTACCAGGCTGTAATTCGTTCAGGGAGCCTTAAACACTATCTTTCATTGAACTGGATTTCAGAGGAGTGTCTTATACATTGTGTACCATTTTTCCATTAGCTAGCTGAGCTCTCAGTACATCAGAATGCGACATCAATGAGTTTTCTGGATTAGAAATCAAACCAGACAACGATACACATCACAGCACCAAAAGCAGTGCATGAATCTTACTCATTCGACTTCAATTAGTAGGAGAATGTGAATGGTAAATGAGATTCATTTCTTGGGATCCAAATCACATTGTCATTTAAAAAAAAAATTGATTAAAAGTTCACTTCATCGAGTAATTATACTTAGTCACCTAAGTTACTAAACTTGATTTCCTCAAGTCTTTTTCCTTCTGAGAAGGTTACTCATAATTCTAAATGACATAGTACTTGTATATAAATGTGAATATGTTTAAGGTTTTACTCAAAGAATAAACCAGTCGAAAAAAACCTCAAGCTAGTTATCTAGGTAGACTTAGAAAAGTAATATTCTTGTACTTGTTCATCTGCTATAAAGGTCAATCAGAATTCCCAACCCTTCTATTTTAATGGCTCAAAACTTTGATTTTAACTCCCTGTAGATCAGGAAAGCAGATGTTCTCTTCTGCTATCTACCTAAACTGGAGTTAATTAAATTCTTTCTTGTAACTAAAACTAACAAGAATCTAAAATTAACAGCTATTTTAATTCTTCTGTGTGTCATCTTTCATTGTAATCTACTTTTAGAATAGGCACTATTCAGCAACTTTTCACTTGACTCCGGAGAACTAGCTTCATTTGAGCTGCCATCAGTAGTGTTACTTTTATTCTTACAAAGGTCAAGTCACTTCCAAAACCTCAAAGATAACACTAAACTCAGCTCATTCTAATCAGGTAAACAGAGTGCCCCAGTGCCAATTGTCAAAATAATAGTGTAACTATTTTCCTCACACTTTGGTTATAAAACAAGGTCAAGAAAAATGAGACCTAGTGATTATTTGTTGGTTTTACAGCCTAGCACCCATCCCTACTATTTCCTGTGATAATGATGCCCTGCTCTCATTTTATTTTGTTCTAATGAGGCTGAATCTATCCCCATAAGTGAAATGCAAACTTATGCTGAGCTAATTAGGATTTTGCACTGTTCAACCACAGGATTGGTTGGGGAAGGCACAAGATCCACATTAAGCCAGTTATAGCAAAAGGTCTCAAACCTTGAAAGCAGGCTGCCTTTCCCCTGAAATTGGTTTTGTGATATGAATTTGCTGCCCCCGGAGGAATAAAGCCAACACTGTAGAAAGCAGAGCTAAAAGATGAGAGGAATTCAAATCCTGATGATATTTTAGCCCATGTTTTCAGCTGTGCCCTAGGACTTATTAGTAAGGTGAGCCAGATTATTTCAGCCACATTGAGTCAGATTTTTTTCATCAAAATGTAAGAAACAAATTTGGGATTCACAATTGGAAAACAAAAGATTCTTGAAATCTAGCCTGGTAAAGATAGAGACAGCACCCATCAAGTATACTCATCAAATATAAAACATCACTTTTGATAGCAGAAAGAAATAAAATATAACAATATTCAATTTTAAAAAGAGAAAGGAAAAAATGATGTCTATCAGAGCACTTTAACTGTATTTCTTAGTTTTTAGTCAATTCCCATTTACTTCCAGAATCTAAACACTTTCTGAAATATAAGTTATAAGTTACATAGACTTTACCTGATTACTGCATACACTTATTTATCATCAATTGTGGGCTCTCTATGTTTTCTGTCTGGGAATAAAGAGCAGATGAGACATATCCTAGTACTCAAGGGGATTACATTCAAGCAGGTGATAAGGCAAAGAATAAAATAGAAGATATTCTATTATAATTCTTAACTGTTTTAAAATAAATTTGAATGGAATAAAGCAATTTTAAAAAACAGTACCAGAGAATTTTAGAATTAACTAGATAAGCAGATTATGCTACATCTTATTCCATTAGCAAATTCTGATAATTAAGGCTGGGCAAAAGTTTTGTTTCACTTAGGCCAAATGATGGCTTCTCCTATGAACAGTTTAGATCATTCATTGATTTCTCTTCTAGCATTCATCAATTTCTCTTCATCAATGGTCACATTCATGATTCAAATTTTTAATCAGGACCAAAAGTAAAACCAATATAAGGTTACAACTTGGATTAATGTTAAAATTTCCTTTTAAATCTATGACAAAATGCCAACATTAGTATGAACCAAGAAGAGTCAAAACTTTCAACCCACGTAAAATATATCTTTTAGCACTAGCACACCAGGAAACATGTAAAATATTTCTTTAGAAATGACTACCTATATTATTTTACAAATGATATAGGTAAACTTTTCTTAACCCATTTATAAATGATATAGGTAAACTTTTCTTAACCCATTACCTTCTTTAATCTTCCTACACTTGAGAACAGTCTATCTCTTCTCCCTAGAAAACATACTTGTTTTAACTATGTGTATATCACATATTGGCTATTTGCACTAATGAAAATGAGGTATAGTATAATATGAAAGAGTTTTGAAATTCAGATAGATTTATTTCACTTTCAAGGATGGACAAATTAATTCACCTCTTTGAGGCTCAGTCCCTTTATCCATGAAGAGATCATAATAACAACTGATCTAATTGGGTGAGGAAAAAATGAAACGAAGTAAAATATACAAAGTACTTAGCAAAGTACTCACGTAAGCCCCAATAAATGGTGGTTAAAAAGTAATATATACCAATCCAACATACTACTTAGAAGAAACTTTAACTTGAGAATTGACAATATTTTGTTATATGAATTATATGTCTGTAATTATCAGAAGCATTATGGCTTAAAACAACACAAATTTATTATCTTTATCTTATGCAAGTTAGAAGTCAAAAAAGGTCTCACTGGACTAAAACCAATATTGACAGGGCTGCCTTTCTTCTGAAGGTTCTAAAGAAGAATCCGTTTCCTTTCCTTTTCTAGCTTCTATAGGCTGGACTTACGGCCTCTTTCTTGAGTCATGGCCTCTTTCTCCATCTTTAAATCTAGCCACATAGCATCTTCAAATATCTTACTCTGACTTCTCTTCTGCTTCCCTCTTATAGTATTAAGGATTCCTGTGATTACATTGGGCCCACTAGGTAATTCAAAATAATCTCTTCATTTTAAGGTTAACTATCAACCTTAATTCTATCTGTACCCTTAATTATCTCTTGCCATGTAACATAACATATTCACAAGTTCTATGTAGTAGGACATGGGCATCTATGGAGAGCCATTATTTTGCCTACTACAGCATCTATTCTTAAACGTAATCTTTTAATTGCAAAATGGCAGTTCCTAGAATCACCTCAAGCCACTATATTATTCATAATTCTTATTGACCCAGAAAACACTATCACCCTGGATTCCATAGTAATTAAGTTAAATAGATCTAAATTATAGATTATTCATAAGTTTACCTTCATGGATGATTTAAAAACATGAAATCATGTTGTAGAACACCAGGATTGCCAAAAATAATCTGATCACTTCTAAAGTAGAATTTTTAAAAAATGTCATGGATCACAGATCATAGATTTGAAAGGAACCTTAAATTTCTTATACTTGAAATGTATTATATGGTTAAATTCTTTAATTTTGATCAGGTTTTTATAAGCTTTGCTTTTATGTATTAATTCCCTGATTTCCTGCATAGTGGATATCTATAAAATGTATTTGGAACATAAAATTTGAAAGTCAAACTTGTAGTCAGATTTGTAGGTAATAATAATGTGTATGTGAGGATGTGGGGGTTGTAAACATGAGAAAAGAGACATTCGCCTGAGAAAAGAGACATTCGCCAAGCAAACCTGTGAATCTATGATTCTTAGTATTTTAGAAACTTGACTCAAATTATAGTTTAAGTATTTGAATATTGTTGTAATCTTGGTGAACTAAATCATGCCTCTTTTTTTAATCATCTGAGAAGGCAAACTTAATGAATGATGAACAGTTTTGTTTCTGCAATAAATTTAATGTACGAATCCAGGGTTGAGGCATTTTCCAGATCAGTGAGCAACATTAATAAAATTCCTATTTATGTTTCATAGAATGGCTACCTTGGTCTTACCCAAGTTACTTAGGGGAGGGCAACAGTGAAAACCTTCACACCAGAGAAGAGTGGGGTTGCTAGATAAAATATATCATACCAGTTAAATTTGAATTTCAGATAAACCATGAATTTTGAATATAAATAAATATGTTCACAATATTTCATAGGATATACTTGTACTAAAAAGTATTCACTGTTTTTGAATTTTATAACAATTTGAATTTAACTGGGCCTTCTGTATTTTTATTTGCTAAATCTGACAACCCTGAAAAAGAATAAAGCTCACTTTAAATGCCCCCTGGGAACCAACTATTTCTCCTTCCCAAAGATCCTTCCCCAGATCTATGTGTAGAACTCAAGCTGCTCCTAATTTCTAATGTTCAGAAGGAATGACCTCACCATAGCCCTCGTGCAAAACTGAAGGAAATAGATGTCTTTCTTATCATTTTAGATACACCTTTAAAAAACCAATGAAATTCTCCAAGAGAAGGAAAGTAGTATAATTGTATTCCATATGAAAGCCAAGGGCCATTGGAAGTGCCACAAAAGCCAAAAATGTTAGAATTTGAGAAAAAAATAGATTAAAGGCACTCTCCTGCTCTCCTGAGGTATGTATGTATGTGTGCATAGTTCAGCACAGTTTTCCCAAAACAGTGACCTTATAATTAATTTAGGGGTCATGTACCTATTTTATACACTGATAAAACACTATGTAGATGCCTATAAACACAATCTAGCAATTTTGTATAATTTTCAAGGGATTCAGGGCCCCACTAAAATCCGTAAAACTTTGGCTAAAATCTTTTGTCATATGTGTTAAAAAGATATTCTCAGAACACCAAAATTTTGAAGTAGACATACTTATCAAATTTTCCCTTTATGTTTAATGTTTTTAATGTCTTAAAAAATATTTTTCTACAAAAAATTATAACAATATACCCCATAATCTCTTCTAATTGCCTTAAAATTTTATGTTTTACATCAGTTCTATAACTTACATAATTTATTTTTGTATATGGTGTAGTAATGTTTATTTTTCACATGAAAGCCAATTGCATTAACATCATTTATTGAATAACTGCATATCAAGTACATCAAATTTTCACTTAAGAATAAATCTGCTTCTGAGTTCCTAGCCTGTTTTATCAACTAATCTCCATATTACATTTTCTTATTGAACTATTATTGAACCACTACTCTTTCACATTAATTTTTAAATAAGTCTGTAAATCTCCACAGGAAAAAAATAATTTTTGAAATGTAACTGGAATAGCATTGAATGTAGAGAATGGTTTGAAGGAAAATTGTCACCTTTATAAAATTCATATTTTCATCAATAAACATAATACAATTCTTCATATTTCAGGTTTTCTTTTATGCCTTTTTATAATTTTCTTTTTTCCAAATGTAAATATTATATTCAGCAGCTTTGTAGAACTCTCTTAATGCTTCCATGATCTTATATATTTTTCCTGATTTAGTATTAAGCTGATTATATTATCTGCAAATACGAAACTACCTTTGTTTCTTTCTTTCAGTTTCTTAGCCTCATTTACTTGTGGTGACTTAGTGCATTTTCCAGGTACTCCACTACAATATTGAATAGTGGATATAATGTGGGAATCACTGTCTTGTTCTTGAATTCAATAAAATTTATTAAGAGATAACTTTATTTCACTCTTCACATTTCCATAGACTTTCAAGTTTGCAATACTATGTGGTTATTGCCACTACTTCATCAAAATGATTAAGTTTAGGACAAGTAACTGAGCATTCTCTAATTATCCCTTTTTATGCTACTCTTCCTCAAAACTACTTTCCCTTTGGAATCCTGGGTTCTATCATAATCCACATAGTATTCATATTGAGAGAGGCATAGAAAAGCCTCCATTTGGAGAGTAAGTTCAATACAACGGGAAAGAATTAGAAAGCCCGTGTGTGTTCTCCAAGAATATTTGTCAGTGATAAATCTGTTATATTTTATTTTTATCTTTCTGCTTCTGTGTCAGTTTATCATTTGTTTTCAAAACTAGAAAGAAATAAAAGGGTTGCTTTCACATCCTGAAAGTAACATTGCACTATTCACCATTGGTTATGATTTAAATTTGTTTTTAATGCATACCTTTTTCAGATTAAGGATGTTCCCTTCTATTCCTAATCTTCTAAATCTTCATCATGAATAAATGTTGAATTTTGTCAAATGATTTCTTACATTGATTGTTCATTTGTTTATTCTTACTCTGTGTAGGAAATTAAATTGATATATTGAATTATTCTTGCATTCCTGGTATTAAACCCCATATAAAAGCAGCTATCCAATAGTAGAAACAGTTTGTTCAAAATGAGATTTATTGTTCTTTGAGCTTTTGAATAAAATTATTTGTAAAAACTGGTGAGACCCTGGTACCCTTTTCAGATGATTGATTCTTACTACTAATTTAATACACAGTGGGACCACTGATTATACATTTATATCTAGATAACCCTACATTTCATGTCAATTTGTGGCATACGAAACTTTGTTGTATTTCTTTTTATTAAATGTTATCATTACTAATATCTATGTTTTATTTAAAACATACTTTATTAAAAAATTTTTACATATCTTGTCATGTCTTTCAAGGAACACTTTGGTTTTGTTTGTTCATTTTTTGTTTTTATTAGCTTGTTTTCTATTTTATTAAACTCTGAAAACACAATTCTTTAGAGGAAAACTTTAGATGACTACTAGGTATACAGAATTTTAAAGAATAAATTTTCCTTTGAATAACTCTATACATTCAATGGAATTTCAATTCTAATTCTAAAAGGATTTTTCTATAAAATAAAATCAAATATAAAGTTTACAATAAAATAATAAATAGACATGAATACCAAAAGAGATTCACGTTAGAAGGGATTAAGATTCAGTCAAATAATGATCTAGACATAGTCTGTCTCTCATTCAAGAAAAGTAACAAGCAGAGGTATTAAAATTGATGTTTCACATTCAAAGTGAGTCAATAAAATAGAAAATATCCAATTATTTAGAAAAATAAACATATGGAACTTGACCTGAAGCCAATCTTTTGAATCCATCATTCAGTTATATCGGTAGACTGTATATGTCTTTGATGGAGAGCCAGGTAGAAAAAGACTGGATTCAGGTCTAGTTCATGGACTGACATTTTTCTTTGAAAGACAGGAATTTGAAAATAATAAGCACCAAATTTTAACAGTGATTGTCAACAGGCCTTGGAATTTTAAGCTAAATTTTACTTCCTACTATATACATACTATATCTTTACTGACTGGATTAGTCATAATGAACGTGGGACTATTTTGTAATAAAAAGTAATAAAACATTTCAGCTGTGAGTCATAAACCCTTGTTTGTCTCATTGTTTTTGCTTCTCTCTCCCCAGAGTTAAAATTATGTTCTTCTTATCCAAATTACATTTGTGTGTAATACTGGCCATGCAGTAGGCAGAATTGTGCCTCCCTCAATGATATCCACATCCTAATATCCCAAACCTGTTAATATGTTACCTTACATTATGCCAAGAACTTTCAAGATGTGATCAAGTTAAGGATCTTGGGTTGCAGAAATTATTCTGAATTATCCACATATACTCAATGTAATCACAAGGGTTCTTATAAGGGACAGAGAGAGATAGAGAGTCAGAGAAGGAGATGTGACGATGAAACATCAGAGAAAGGAACAAGAGGAGAGGAAAGGAGAGGAGAAGAGCGGAGAGAGAGGTGGAGAGAGAGGTAGAGAGAGAGAGAGAGGGAGACTGAGAGAGAAAGAGAGATTTCAAGATATTATCGTACTGGCTTTGAAGATGAAGGAAAGTACTAACAAGCAAAGAATGCAGGCCACCTCTAGAAGCTAAAAAGACAAAAACAAAAACAAAAAACAAAAACAAACAGAGCAGATTTTCCCCTAGAGCCTCCAGAAGGAATGCAACCCTGCTGACACTTTGATTTTAGGATTTTTGACCTCAGAATTATAATTTTTTTTTGTTTTAAGCCACCAAGTTTCTGGTAATATGTTATAGCAGCAATAGAACAGTAAAACATCCCACAATACCAGATGTGTGAAGACTATCAGATTTCTTCACATTCTTTAAATCAAATTAATATTGACTATGAGGCTGTCTCTCAGCTAGATGGACATAAAATTCAACATCTGTCATTCTTGATCCCCCTGATTCCACCCCACAGGATGCTTTATGGTGCTCTATTAGAACACTGACAACACCAAATGCTGGTGAGAATGTGGAGCAATAGGAACTCTCATACATTGCTGGTGGGAGTGCAAAATGGTACAGCCACTTTGGAAGACAGTTTGGTGGTTTCTTACAAAACTAATCATAAGTTTACAAATGATCCAGCAATTGCTTGCTTTGATATTTCTCCAAAGAAGCTGAAAACTATGTCCACACAAAAATGTGCACATGAATGTTTATAGTAGCTTTACACACAATTGCTAAAACTTGGAAATGCCCAAGATGCCCTTCATTGAATGAATGAATAAATAAACTGTGATACATCCAGATCATGGAGGTGCTAAAAAGAAATGAACTATCAAGCCATACAAAGACATGGAAAAAACTTAAATGCACATTACTAAGTGAAAGGAGCCAACCTGAAAAGGCTACAAAATATATAGTTAGAACTATAAAATATTCTGGAAAGGAAGCAGTTAAAACATCAGTGTTGCCAGAGGTTTAGAGGGCTAGAGATGAACAGATGGAGCACCAAGAATTTTTAGGGCAGTGAAAACAGTCTGTATATACATAGATATTTTCAATAAGGCAAGTTCTTTAATACGTAAAATTCTATTAGAGAATTTCCTGTTCGACATGGCAGATTTTACACATGTATTCATGTTTACTGCCTTCTGAACACCTACCAAAATGATGATAAGATAATAAGGAATTTTAAGCCACAAGAAAAATAAAATGAGGAATAAACAGCAGGCACTATATGACAACAAATATTAAGATATGGAAAGGAAGTAAATATGTCATAACACAATTGTGTGGAAAAAACTAAAATGTCAGTATATGCAATGGAACACATTAGTGATATTAAAGCAGTTTATGCAGCAGAATTCTAAATTGCTTCAATAAAGCCTCTGCAAATGGAGAATTTGGTGAGTGGTGTGCCAAAAATCAGACCAAAACAACCCCTCCCCTCAAACAACCCCTCTATTCAGGCCAGACCTCTCCCCAGACAACCAGACAACTACTCCTTTTGAAAAGAGATAGAGAGCTTTAGTCTTTGGGGGGAAAAATTAACTAGAGAGGCCAAAAACATGGGAAAGGCAGGGGTGAGGAGAATGAAGTTAAATTCTAACACTGAAATGAAGAAGTAAATTAAATTCTATGTACTATACAATGAGTTTCCAGTCCTCTCTCATTATGCTAGCTGCCAGACACTTTAGCAATGGAGTGTTATTAATCTCTGGAGAAAATTATCAGAGAAAAGGTCAACAAGACATTCAGGGGTCCCATCATGAATTTTCTCTGTTAGAGATCCAGGAGATTTTTTAAATAAATAACACCTGTTCCATACACGCACACACACCATTAAGTACCTCATCAGTTTTTTTAGTCTTTACTCCTAAATTTAAATGGTCGCCAGAAATGAAAAGAAATTTGAAGAAAGGTTATAACATGAAAAAGATATAGCAGATAAAAGGAATTTAGAAAAAACAGAGACAATGTAATGAGACCTAAAAAAAATTAAAAAACACTATTTAAGAGATAAAAGAAGGTATTTTATCCTCCAAACAAGGAAAAAGTATATTTTTAAAAAATGAAATATAAAGAACAGAAAGAATACATGGAAATGTTAGAACAGAATGGCTGAAATACAAGTTTTAATAGAAACTCTGCCTTGTTGAAAGAGGAAATTTTTTTTAAATACCAAGAGAGTTAGAAAATAGGAAGAAAAGGTAAAAAAAAATTAGAAGGTCAAAGCAAGGAGTGAAACGAGTTCTAGGTAAAAAAGAAAAAAAAAGGAAAAAAGGAAAAATTATATAAGAAATAAGAATATATCTCACAACTGAAGATTAGTTACCACATTGAAAGGGACTACTGAATACCAAGCACTATAAATTGAACACAGCCACACTAAAGCACATTACCATAAAATTCTAAAACTCTGGGTATAAAGACTTTCCACAAAAAAAATTTAATGAGTATACACACATGATCAGGATATAACATAACAGCAATTCTCAACATCAACAGAGAGAAATGCCTTAAAATACTGAGGAAAGCATTTCAAGCTATAAATTTCATAACCAACCAAACTATCAAGCAAGTGTGAAAGTAGAATAAAAATACTGTTAAACATGCAAGCTTTACATCCTTTGAATGCTTTCCTGTAACCTACTAGAAAAGAGCTCCGCTAAAATGTCATAGTGAACCAAGAACTAGGAAAGCTAAAACCCAGAAAACAGGAAATAAAACACAGAAAGAGATGAAGGGAAAATTCACAATAACAGTAAGAGAAGATCCAGGATAACAGTCATGCATCAGGCCTGAAGAACAACCTATGCAGTCTGGAACAAGTACAGAAGGTGTATGAGGGAGCTCAGGGCTACCGCATTGTACAATTTGTTTGTACAATGGCTGGAGTGGGAGTGGAGGCTGCCATTCACATCACACTCTGTGTAAATGAATACCCTGGAGTTGTGTAGCACAAGCTGCCTTGAGTGTACAGTGAACTTGGGAGGGCTCCACGTCTGATGTCCCTTGCTTAAAAAAAAAGAAACTGACAGGTTATATGATATATTTTACATTGTGAAAAAAAGTACCTAGAGGTGTTTCACAGTTTCATGGAAGAGTTTGTAAGGAATTAGTGATAATTAAAAAGAAAATGAAAAAAAGTAAGGCAATTTTCAACTTTAGGAAAACCAAAACATGTACAATAATGGAAAGGTGAGTAGAGTATATGAGCAGAGTATGCTACTTGATATCAGTTAACAGTATCTATATAATTATTAATATAAGAGTGTGAATTAATTTAATCAAATATTATAATATAACTGTGTTGAAACAATACTTTTAAAAAAACATAGACATTCAAAAACATTTTATTTAGAAATACAGTGTGAATACCAGGAATAAAACAGCTAAAAGAGTTTAATGAAATTCCTTTAGGAACAGAATCTGAGGTGTGGTACAAGAGAAATTCATTTTAAGCCTTATTTTATAAATCCATTTTACTTTTTTTAGTAAGTAGATATTACGATTACTTTGATTTTAAAAATACATTTGGAAAACATGAGTGTCAGACATCAAATGCCAACTGTTCCTGTTTTGATTGCAGATTGTACAAGTTTTATTTTAATCTGTTGATATTGCTTTCATGATGTGATCTGTGACATGATACAAATTTGATCAAGTAGAGATTCATGATGAGGAAGCTATTTTTCTCAAATTCTAAATGCATCTTTTATTTTCTCTTTGTCAATTTCTTTTGAAAAAAAAAATCAAAATAAATAGGGCTGATTACAGCCTATTAAGAACAGATGGATAATGTTCCCATTAGGAAGTAGATCAAATGGACATAATTTTTTTCTCCCTTTTTATGTCCATCATCTGCAATGGATACTAGAATGGCTAAATATGCATATTCATGATATATAGATTGAAAACACAAACACTCCTAGACTACAGGTTCAAAATCAAAAAGAAGGAATTTTATTTTCTTCCTGGGGACAATAGACAAATGACAAAGCAATCTTCACAGTTCTTAATGAGATCCCAAGGTAATTGTGATGGTCTCAAAAGTGAAATAGTTGAATAGCTGAATTTAAACTAAATGCTTTCCCTAGCACCTTCTAGTTGTTTATAACAAAGAGTGTGGCATACAGAATACTGGATAACAGGAATAATGCATTTTTGCATTCTCAGGAACATCAAGATTTATTATCAGGAGCTCAGCACTGGTTAATGGTATCACAATGAATACCAAAAGGGAGCAAGAAGAGATTTGTCACTTATTATAAAGTGTAGTCACATTTGTTTTAGTTTCTTGTGGAGGGTCCAAGGAACCAAAGCCATTACTTTGTGAATGAAATATTGTGTGACAGATATTAATAAAGGGCATCTGAAGCTCCCCCGTTCCCCTTGATTACCATCTATGCATTCAATTTTGGAAAGGAATCAAGAGAATTGGCTAGGGCTTTGGAATACTTGAGAGTGATAGCATTGCCTAGGGCAAGACACTGGCCCCTTCAGGCGGCAAGGTAATTGTGTAACTGGCAAAGTCTCTCTGCTCTACCCTGAATTCCTCTCGATCTCAGAATTATTTCGCTCCCTGCTGTCAATGAGCCAAGGGGTAATTTTGTTATGAATATATATTAATTTCTGTCTTCCATGTGACTCATTTTTTAGTGCATTAAACGATGTACTTAAATTTCATCAATTAATTTTATCTACCAGAGTTCTTCACTCTCTAATTCAAGGACAGAAACTTGAATCAGTCACAGCTAACTGCAGGTTACAGACACTGCTAACAGCTAAACTTAAGGATAGTTGTGTGCCTTCATTCAAAGGCTGGTGCTAATGTCAGTTTTCATTTTAAGTGTCTGATGTATGTAGCTTTGTCTGACAAGAACTTGAAATGAAATGCAATTTTGCACAGCTAAAAGATATAACTGTGCTTCTACCAATTGGGTTTTTTATTAAGTTTTGAAAGTGTTCATTTATTTCTAGCCTCTGTCTTGTTTGACTTTAGAGATGTTTGATCTACTACATTTTATTTATTATTTGTAAGTTTCTCTCTCCTCTCTTCCTCTCTCTTTCTCTCTCTCTCCCTCCTTCCCTCCCTCTATTCCTCCCTCCCTCTCTCTCTCTTTTACATATACACACACAGTTTGTGAAGCTAGCATTAATCAGATTTCCAGGAAACCTATTACAAAATGTTTAGCCCCACTAAGAGTAAATTTTCAGAGCCCCGCATAAACTTTTTTTAACAACTCTGCTTCTGTAAATATAATGCAAAGTCATATGGCTAAATGACCATTTTTTGTGCTTAAATCTAAAACCCAATTGTTTCCAACAAAGTAGCTTTAGCAAAATAAATTTATCAGCCAAATAAGACTTATCGCCCGCATGAGACTTCAGAGTTTATAATTACTTGTAGTAGAATATAATTATAAAAGCATGTCTTTAGGGAATAATCATCAAAGAAATGAGATGATCATTCATTGTCCAGAATTCTCTACAAGGCTGGTTGTTCTCTACAAGGCTCGAGTACTGGTTGTTATATATATTGGGATCTAGGTAATTTCCATGATCTTAGCAGTCCTGTTAAATGCCTTACCAATAAATCTATCATGGTAGTCCCCCTTATCCATGGTTTCACTTTCCATGGTTTCAGTTACCCATGGTCAGTTGTAATGTCTTGGTGATCCAGGGTCACTCAAAGCAGATGGTCCTCCTTCTGACATATTCAGAAGGTAAACAGTAGCCTAATACTATGTCTTAACATCTGTGTCACTTCATTTCATCAGTATCATATCATCACAAGAAGAAGGGTGAGTACAGTACAATATTTGAGAGACCATATTCACAGAACTTTTATTAAAATATATTGTTATAATTGTTATGTTTTACTATGTCATTGTTGTCAATTTCTCACTGTGCCTAATCTATAAATTAAATTTTATTATAGGTATGTATGTATAGGAAAAACATAGCATATATAGGGTTCGGTATTATCCATGGTTTCAGGCATCAACTTGAGGGTCTTGGACTGTATCCCCTGTGGATAAGGGGAGACTACTATACTCTTTGATGAGAAGGAAATCGTTGAGTTTGTGACAGAATTTGTGACAGAAATTGACAGTTAACTTGAGTCCTAAAGATCCTACTGCCCCATCCTCATCTAGTCTTAGAGAACTGCTCATCCTGAGTCGACACTGCTGCTGCCAGCTTTTGTGCTCAGGGGAAACCAGGATCAATGCACTGGACCATCCTCACCCTAGTTCATCTAAATACATTCAATAGTGAGATGTGACCCAGTGTTTGCATCTGTCTCTACCTTATCCTTGCTACTTCCATTATATCTAGAGAAGTACACTGTCTTGTTTCATATTGATTATAGCTGAAAGTAGAAAACACACATACACAGAGAGAGACAGAGAGAGACAGAGAGAGAGAGGTAACATTCTGCTCATTTCAGACAATGGAGAGCAGCATGTGGAGACTAGACATATGTAAACAACCGCAGCCATCTGCCAGGACAAACTTCCAATTCTGCAGGGCCCATCCCCTTGGCGGTGGATTTGTTGAGATTAGATAGGACAGTAAGTGGGGACTTCACCCACTTGCTCTTGTTTATCATTAATTAGATAATGAAAGAGAGGCTCCATGAGTGTGCTTATAGAGTAGACTGGACGACAGCCCATGTGGTGGAATGTAAAAGGCAACATAAATTTGTGAGGGAACTAATACCTGCTGAAAGATGACTACAGAATATCAGGGCAAGAGGGAGCTTTAAATTTAATCTAGTCAAACCCACCATGTGATAATTTAATTCCTTCTAAAATTCCCTGTCAGTAGCTGTTTACCATTTTCTTAACAATATCCCATAAATTTGTAGAGGCTAAAGTTGAAATACAGTGGGTTTAAGACTAAAGAGAGGTATAGAAGTCAAAACAATAAATTTAAGAACATGGTACGAGGAGAAGAAAGAAAAGGCAACTTAAGGTGGAAAGAAAAAGTTCACTAGCTTCTGAGAGAAGCCTTATTCTCTGAAGATTCTAGTTGTTGGTTCAATCTAAAACAAATGTGATCTCTTTGTTATTTCACTTTATACACATTTACTGAATACCTAGTATTTGCTAGGATTGGGGGATACAGAAACAATCAATACATCATGTCTTTCACCTTTAAGGGGCTTAGACTCTGAGACAAATGCTGCATAAAGAAAGAATCATCTTGCAAGGTGAGTGATAAGTGCTAAAACAAAGAACTCCTGTAAAACTAAGGGAGTTCCCTAATGGGATAATTACAGAGGAGGTGAATACTTGACCTGAAATATTTGAGGACTTTGCTAGTGGACAAAGCAAGTGAATCAGGTGGGTGGGAGGCTGATGGGATCCCAAACAGTGTAGCCAGAGGTTAAATCTACAAAATGACTCGTGAATAGTCAGAAATCAGATGTGGTTATAGCTTCAAATGTATAAGGAAAAGGTAGGGGAGGCTGCTAGGAAGGTAGTGGAAACGCCATCCAAAAGAGCATAGTATGATAGGGAAATTCAACTGGACCAAGAAAAAAATCTGCTTCTTACTGATTTAGGGTTTCCAAGTTAAATGACTGTTACTTGGACTAAAGTATTTACAATAGACAGGATCTTAAATTACCTAGAACAGAGATCAGTCAGATATTTGAAAAAGTAGAAATCCAAGAAAATGTACATAATATTATAAATAATTCATTTTATGTGAAAAATAAAGCACATTCATTATCTAATATTTTTATGGTAAGACAGGACTTTTCTTAACAATTGTATGAATATGCTGATTGTAATCCCCCATTTCCTTCTTTCGCTAACCGTACATATAAATCATTATCTATAATTTCTACTTAGTGTTTTTGAAGCAAGAATTTTTAAATGTCATCAAAAAACAAATCTTTATATTTTAATAACTTTTCCACCAATTTTTTATATTTAGCTTACTCACACCTAATTTGACAGCAGATACAGTGAATTTAGCAATTCACCTTTATCAAGCCTTTCCAGAGCATTCTAATTAGTTATCATAGAAACAACTTTTTTTTCACACTCACACTACATTAACTCATAGATTATCAAGTAAATTATATAATTATAATAATAATTGGCACAATCGGTTTGGGAATACACTGGGATAAGCATATAAACTAATTGTAAAAAATTACCAGACATTTGAGCTGGCTAGTAGCTTGTTCTTGTATGTTCAGCAAGTCCTGAGCATAGGATAGCATGTTCTGTGAATAGAATAGCACTAGCTATTCTTCTGACTTGGTTAAGTGCACAAGAGAGAATGGAGAATCTGCCTTGAAAACTATTTTCTTATCTCCTCTGTTTATATATTTAGACGTTTCAAAAATTCGACCAGTTTTTTTCAATCATGTATTCCTATTATGTAGAGATTTTTCAGAAATGCCTCATTAGGACCTTAATGTACAAGAAATGACATTTGGGTTCAGGTCAAAAGACTTGTTGTCCAAAGAGAGTTCTATATCAAGAGAAACTGATTCTCAGTTAAAAATAACATAGTATTTATGTAGGATGCAAGGCAATCAGACCTCTAGTGAAACAGAGACACTCAGGCAAGTCACAATTGTAGTACAAAAAGGTTTTACCTCACTCCTGCAGCAAGCTATCTTTGAAGTCAAATTTACATCCCAGAGGACCATAGGCTGATAAGAAGGCATAAGTATTGGAACTTTAGATTTTATAAAGGCCACAAAGCTCACATGTTTTCCAAATCTAACCCCAAACATAATGACAATTCCTCATAGTCTTAGATTTTCATGGCAGATGTGACTTTATTAATCCCAATGAATATCTCATTAGGCAGGGAGTAAAGAAGACAAACCATAAAGAAATTTTGTGACTTGTAAATTGGAGCACATCAGCCTCAAAATAGTATGAAGTAAGAACCATCCATATTTCAGATTCTTTAGGATGCATGATGTAACTCTCCAAGATTCATTTCTTTCTGAGTTATTATGGAAAGTGTCTCCATATATTGTTATGAAACAGACTAGGATTTTAAAACTATTTCATGGGAAGACATAGTTCTTTTAAAACTAACCTCAATAATTTCTTTAAGAATAATATAAGAGAAAGCAAATTACATACATATATATTTCAATATATAATATATAATCTATAAAACATGTACCCTTTATGCCTCCATGTAACCTAAAGAATGCAAGAAAATTTAAGACTGCTAGTTTACTGTGTGTAAAATATGACTGTATCAAAAAATAGCTTTTTAAATCATTTGATAAAGCACCAGATAAATTAATAATGATTCTTCACAAAGTAGTGTAGCTTAAAGTATAAAGAAAAAAATTAAATTTGTCTTGCTATTCACTATAGTCATTTTAGTGATGGTTGTAAACTACACAATATTTGGAGGAGCTCATAGATGACAGTGCATATACATTTTAAATTGAGGTATGCAAGCCTCTGGCATTTATAACAAACGTCCGGTGTCTGGCACAAACACAGAGTGTTCCTGTTTCTGCATTAATTTGATTCCATGATGTAACATTACATATTTAACCTAGCGTAACTCTTAAAAAGCAATAATAATCTATTAAAGATGGAAAATAGGGTAACTATGTATTTGGATAAATATTCTTCATGAGTGGGATTCTATGTTTGTGTTCTCATCAGGTGATAGAGTAAATATATATCTAATACACTTTCTTTTCAGCATACATGACTCTTGCTGAAAACCTTTAAATAGGAATGGGTATGATTTTTACTTAGTAAGCTGGTAAGTCATAAATTAATTTTAAACTCACAAACATGGATTTTTCCATATTCTAGAATTGAATAAGGGGCAAATACATCATGAAAAATAATTAGATTTCACATGTTGAGCCAAAAGTGTCACTGATTTTGGTTAAAAAAAAATAAGTAAATAAAGTTGCCATGATTTTAATTAATACTAATATGACATCTATTTAGTTCCCATGAGTAAGAGTATTCTAATTTAAAAACAAAGGTAGCCACATTCAAACTAGTTAAAGCTTTCAGATATGAGCTAAAGCTAGGCTTAATGTCTTATACACAGCCAGCTGTGAAATCATTTTGATCATTTTGATCAAACTATGATCAAAATGTTTCTTCATTTAGACAATCCCTAAGCCTATGTTTCTTCATTTAGACAATCCCTAAGCCTAGCTCAGTTCTGGCACACTTTAGATATTCCATAGCACAGACCAATATACTGTGGATATCTCATCTGGAAGTAAATTAATAATAGCTTTCCCCATCAATGCAAGAAGATCTTTTAAAGCAAGTAGGAGTGATTTAATATTTTTGTCCATCACAGATGCTTTAAAATTTTAGCAAAAGCTTCACAGTACCTTCTAAGAGTAACTTACACCATATACAAAAATAAACTCAAAGTGGATTAAAGACTTAAATGTAAGACCCGAAACCCTAAAACTTCTAGAAGAAAACATAGGCAGTAAACTCCCTGATATCGCTATTAGTAATTTATTTTCTGATATATCTCCTCAGACAAGGGAAACAAAAGAAAAGAATAAACGAATGAAACTACATCAGATAAAAAGATTTTTCACAGCAAAGGAAACCATCAGTAAAACAAAAAGACAACCTACTGAATAGAAGAAGATATTTGCCTATTATATATCTGACAAGGGGCTAATATCCCAAAGATATAAAGAACTTATACAACTCAACTCTAAAAAAATAAACAATCTAATTAAAAAATGGGCAGAAGGTATTTCTCCAAAGAGGATATACAGAAGGCCAATAGACATATGAAAAGATTCTCAATCATCAGAGAAATGCAAATTAAAACCACAATGAGATATCACCTCACACCTGTCAGGTTGGCTATTATCAATAAATCAAAAACAACAAATGCTGGGAAGGAGGTGGAGAAAAGGGACCCCTCATACACTGTTGGTGGGATTGCAAAATGGTATAGCCACTGTGGAAAAAAGTTTGGAGGTTCCTCAAAAATTTAAAAATAGAAGCACTTTTGACCCAGTGATTGCACTTCTGGGTATTTACCCAAAGAAATCCAAACCACTGGTTCGTAAACATATATGTATCCCCCAATGTTCACGGCAGTGCTATTTACAATAGCCAAATTATGAAAGCAACCAAAGTGCCCATCAATAGATGATTGGCTAAAGAAGTTATGGTACATATATACAATGGAATATTACTCAGCTATTTAAAAAAATGAAATCTTACTCTGAAACAACATGGATGGACTTAGAGGGTATTATGCTAAGAGAAATAAGCAAGAGAAAGATAAATACTATGTGATTTCACTTATATGCAGAAACTAAGGAAAAAAAGAAACAAAGTAAATGAAAAAAGACTCACAGATACAGAGAACAAACTGGTGATTGCCAGAGGGGAGGGGGTTTAAGGGCTGGGTGAAAAAAATGAAGGGATAAAGAAGTACAAATTAGTAGTTACAAAATAGTCACAGGGATTTACAGTATAGCATAGGGTATATAGTTTATATTATTGTAATGGTTGCATGTAGTGCCAGATGGGTGCTAGAGTAATTGAGGGGATCACTTCAATAATTATATAAAATAATCTTAAAAATATTTTTGAAAGAAAGCTATAACAATTTTTAGGACTTTATCTTTTTAATTCTAAGAAGGCCAACATTCTAAATAAATGTCTTATAAAATGGTTTTAAAAGAAAAAAATTTGTGGTAACTTCCAAGAGAAACTTTTCCTAGTCATAGAAATTTTAGGTGGCAAAAAAGAAGGAAAGTATTCTACCCGTCAGAGCTATTTGAGCAAAATGAACGTTAGTTTGGATAGAGCATAGGATCCCTGTTGGGGATGGGGTAGCAGCTAAGGTAGGCATGTTAAAGCATGTAGAGAAGGTAGGCAAGTCCAAGATTGCTGTCCTTGACTTCCAGGCTATGGTGTTTAGACCTTACCCTGGTTTTCAAGTATCACAGTGTAATAATAAAGCGGTGTTGTAAAAGGTTATTCTCACAGTGATATATAAGGTTTCCAAGCAGATGTAAGGTGAAAATAAAGTAGACATGAGAGTGGGGGAGAGATACCGGAAGAGTCTACTGCTAAGAAAAATGAGATTCTTGGGATGATGTAGCAAAGGGAAAAAGAATTTCAATGACAAGACAGCAAACAAAGCCAAATGTTCAGAGAGTAAAAACAGAGAAAAAGTTGCTTGATTTGGCAATTAGGATTCTGTCAGTGAAATTTAAGAAAAAGATTTCAGTAGACTCAAGACAACAGAGCTAAATAAACAGTAGCTTAAAGTTAAAGTAAAGAATTATGAGGAGACAATGGTGATTAATTCTGAATCCAAAATTTTGGCAATGGTGAAAGATGAGAACTTTGTACATTTCATTTACAGTTTGCAGGGAAAAAAGTTTGAAGATAGAAAGATTGAAGATGCTATAGATCAAGAAAAAAATGAGTAAGCAAGGCCTTTGAGGAGCAAGTGGATTGTACCTAGGCCTAAAAATGAGACAGGGCACATTTTCCTCAGATAGAAAAGAGAGCAAGGAAGAAAGATGAACATCAATAAAAGGTACCTCTGATTAGTAAAAAGGGAAGATGGATGAGTTGTGACTAAAGTGATGGCCTCTATTTTTTTTGTAAAACAGGGGTAAGGTTATCTGACAATACTGGGACTGGTAAAATGAGATTAAAGCACCAAAGAAATCAGAAATTTAGAAAAACTGTTACTAGGAAATTGATATATGAATACAAAGTCTTACTATTCTCAGTGAGTTAAAAAGTAAATTAGAGGCCACAGAGAGTGAAATCAACACATCTAGTGACTTTCTATAGATACTGTATAGTCTGGGAGCATAATAAAAGGATAAACTGGCCAGGAGTTGATCCAGACAGAGTAGATCTGTCTATAGGTTAAAGACATAAGGCAATCTAGGGCATTAGGACTGTTTAAAGGCAACTGAGGAAGATTCTAACTGGGGCAGGATGCAAGTGCAGTCAAAAGGAAGCCTGGCTGAGAAAAATGAGAAGCTGGGTCATTAGAGGTCTCCTGTCAGGGCAAGACCTAGTCAATGAGCATAGAACAATATCTGAAAGACAGAGCACAACAATATTACAATGCAAAAGGTATGGCTGTCTTTTCTTACTAATAATCTTCCCAGAATCTCATAAACTTTAAAAAGTGGATAAAATAATACAAGAACTTGTACTGAATGATAAACAATTGCTTACCACCATTTGAAGTATCATTATTCAGCTATTAGAGCATTTGTAGGAAGACCTAACCTCACTAAAAAGAGAGAGATGGCTTCTAACTTCCAAAGATCAGTGAGTGGTTAAGAGGCATCATCAAAATTAACTAAATGTTGAAGGTAAGATTAATAAACTCAGTAGAGAATAAAAAGTTTTTATGGAGAATGCCAGTAAAAACTTTAATGGGTTAAGTAGTTGAAATTGTAGACAAAATAAAATGATTTTCCATAATTTAAATAAGTAAATGAATGAATGAATGAATGAATAAATAATAAATAAATAAAGCAAGTAAGTAAGTAAGTAAACTCGGTAAATATGACATCAGAAACATTGGAGTGTTTCTGGATCTCTCCCCTTGAAACAATAACCTGAACATCTAAAACTCAACAAAAAACACCCAAACTACACACCAGCATGTCTGAGTGTGGGATCTGTGCATAAGAGCTATCACAGGTCAGAACCCGGGAGTCACTGGTGGTGAACTGTGAGAAACAAAGAAGCTGCCTCTTCCAGCCACCAGAGCTCCCTGTAGGAGGAGGGGGAGGAGAGAAGGTGAGGCAATTTCCCTGAACAGCCCTGCCTGGGAGTGCTGTGAGCTCCACATGGACGACAGTAGTGCCCAGTCATCAGGGCAGAAGACAGAGAAAAGGATGGCAGAAAAGTGGGGACGGCAGAAAAACAAGGATGGCAGAGAAACAACAGTTGATTTTTACCAGCCGTAGTTGCAAAACTGAGGCTGAGCCACAGATCCCATTCCCCAACCGAGAAGGCCCCTCTCCCCATACCCTCTGAGCTGAAACGCTGCAGAGCCCCAGGGGAATCTGAGCAAATGCTTCCAAAACTGTCTCTAACACTGACAGGAACTGAGACTGAGGGTAGCAAGCATGATCAAACATCTATAAGAAAAAAAGACATTATTAAGACTTTATATAAAGCAGAGATCCTAGAGGCTTAGATGCCACCTACTGAAAAACAAAAC
>NW_006436298.1:30432577-30434570 GCF_000325575.1 Pteropus alecto | reverse complement strand
ATCATATCAACAATTTCAGGAACTGAAAAAACAACTAGATGAGCAGAATGAGTTCTTTAGCAAAGACACTGAAACCTTCAAAAAAAAAAAAAAACGAATAGACCTTCTGGAGATAAAGAACACACTGCAAGAATTGAAAAATGAAATAACAATCTTGGGAAATAAGACTAGACCAAATGGAGGAAAGGATCAGTGATATGGAAGACAGAAATCTAGAAATAAATCAGAAGGAAGAAGAGAGAAACTGAAAAATGAAAAATAATGAAAGAGAAATACAAGAACTAGCTGATACCATCAGGAGAGGAAACATAAGAATAATAAGCATTATCCAAGGCAAGGAAAAGAGGCAGGGATTAGAAAGCATTTTCAGACAAATAGTTGATGAGAATTTCCCCAATCTAAGGAATGAGCTGGAGCTGGGAATTCAAGAAGTCAATAGAACACCCAATTATCTCAACCCAAAAAGGCCTTCGCCAAGACACAGCATATTAAAATTAGCAAAAATCAACGACAAAGAGAATTCTCAGGGCAGCCAGGGAAGACAGTTACCTATAAAGAAAAATCCATTAGATTATCATCAGACTTCTCAGCACAAACCATACAAGCTAGAAAGGAGTGGAATCAAATATTCAAATGATTAAATGAAAGGAACTACCAGCCAAGAATAATGTATCCAGCTAAGCTCTCCGTTAGATATGAAGGAGAAATAAAGGCCTTTCCAGACATACAAAAATTGAGAGAATTCTCCACTACAAGGCCTGCACTACAGGAAATACTGAAAGGGGTTAGCTCGCCTAAAACAAAATGACAAAAAAAATACATAATTAGGAGTAAGGTGACTAGCAGGCTGATGGAAGCAGAGGTGTGCAATCCTTACTAGGAATAGGACATTATAAGCCTAAAAATAAGAAGAGATTTATCTATAGCAAGATAATAATGAACGTTCAACATACATAGGGACAAATTGAGATGACAATGACTGAAAAGGGGAGGATTCAGGCACACACAAAAGAAAAAGGACAACCCTATATATATAACTATCCTTTACATATTAATAACGGTAACCACACACCAAAGATTCAGAACCGAAGTATATAACATAAAACAAGAAGGATCAGAGGGAAAACCCACAAAAGCTAACCGAAATAAAGAAAACAGAAACACAAGGACAAGGAAGCAATGGAAACACCCAGCTAACAGAAAGCAAAAGATAAAATGGCTATCAGAAGACTTCAATAATCACCCTATATATAAATGGACTAAACTCACCAATAAAAAGGCACAGAATTGCATATTGGATCAAAAAACAAAACTGAACCATATGTGGCCTCCAGGAGACACATCTCAGTTCTAAAGACAAATATAGACTCAAAGTGAAAGGGTAGAAAATGATATATCAAGCAAATGGCATTCAGAGGAAAGAGGGAGGGAGTAGCGGTACTAATATCAGATGAAATAGACTTCAAAATAAAAAAGGTAAAGAAAGATACTGAGGAACACTTCATAATGATAAAGGGAATCACGCACCAAGAAGAAATAACACTTATTAATATCTATGCTCCCAATCAGGGAGCCCTGAAATAGTTAAACCAAGTACTAACAAAACTAAAGGGAGAAACAGACCAAAATACTATCATAGTAAGAGACCTAAATACTCAACTATCAGATATGGAGACATCATCCAAACAGAAAATCAATAAGGAAATAACATCCTTAAATGATACATTAGACGAAGTGGACATAATTGACATTTACAGAGCCTTTCACCCCAAAGCATCTGCTTATACACTCTTCTCTAGTGCACATGGAACATTCTCAAGAATCGACCACATACTGGGACACAGAGATAGCCTCAACAAATATAAGAGAGTTGAAATCATACCAACCATATTCTCAGATCATAATGCTTTGAAACTAGAGATCAACTGCAAAAAGAAATCAGGAAGAACCACAAATACATGGAGATTAAACAACATGCTACTGAAGAATAACT
>NW_006436298.1:30430266-30432140 GCF_000325575.1 Pteropus alecto | reverse complement strand
AAAATGATAGTGCAATATATCAAAACTTTTGGGACACGGCAAAAGCGGTCATAAGAGGAAAGTTCATATAATTACAGGCCTATCTCCAAAAACAAGAATGAGCCCAAATAAAAAACCTAACGCTTCATCTTAAAAAACTAGAAAAGGAAGAACAAATGAGGCCTAAAGTTAGCAGAAGAAAAGAAATAATCAAAATTAGAGCAGAAATAAATGAACTTAAAAACAAAAAACAATAGAAAAAAGAAATGCAACGAGGAGCTGGTTCTTTGAGAAAGTTAATAAAATTGACAAACTGCTGACTAGACTTACTAAAGAAAAAAGAAAAAGGACACAAATAAACAAATCAGGGATGAAAGAGGGGAAATTACAACAGACACTGCAAAAACACAAAGAATCACACAAGAATACTATGAAAAAGTATATAACACCAAATTTAATAACCTAGAAGAAATGGATCTGTACTTAGAAAATACAATCATTCTAGACTGAATCAAGAAGAACTAGAAAATCTAAATAGACCGATCAGCAGTATGGAAATTGAAACAATCATCAAAAACCTACCAAAAAAGTAAAAGTCCAGGACTAAATAGCTTCACCAGTAAATTCTATCATACATTCAAAAAAGATTTAATACCTATTCTCCTCAAACTCTTCCAAAAAATCGAAGAGGAGGCAACACTTCTCAACACATTTTACGAGGCCAATATCACCCTGATACCAAAATCTGGTAAAGATAACACAAAAAAAGAAAACTACAGACCAATATCTCTCATGAACACAGATGCAAAAATCCTAAATAAGATTCTAGCAAACCAAATACAGCGACATATTAAAAAGATTATCAGAACACAGATGTAAAAATCCCAAATAAGATACTAGTGAACCAAATACAGCAACATATTAAAAAGATTATACACCACGATCAAGTGGGCTTCGTCCCAGGGGCACAACATACGCAAATTGATTAATGTGATACACCACATAAACAAATTAAAAAATAAGAATCATATGATTATATCAATAGATGCAGAAAAAACCTTTGAGAAGATATAGCACCCATTTATGATCAAAACACTTAACGAAATTAGTATAGAAGGAAAGTACCTTAACATAATGAAGGCCATATATGACAAACCCTCAGCCAACATTATACTTAATAGTCGAAAACTAAAACCTTCCCTTTAAGATCCGGAACAAGGCAAGGCTGTTGACTATCGCCACTGTTATTCAATATAACATTGAAGGTCCTAGAGAGTGCCATCAGGCAAGGGAAAGATATAAAAGGCATCCACATAGGAAATGAAGAAGTCAAACTGTCGCTATTTGCGGATGACATGATTCTCTATGTAGAAAACCCTAAAGACTCCACAAGAACGCTACTAGAAACAGTAAGCAAATACAGTAAAGTCTCTGGATACAAAATCGACATTAAAAAATCCATAGCATTCCTATACTCTAATAATGAAGTATCAGAAAAAGAAATGGAAAACATAATTCCTTCTGCAATTGAACAAAAAGGATAAAATATCTAGGAATAAATCTAATGAAACATGTGAAGGACCTATATAATGAAAACTATAAAAGTCTATTAAAAGAAATTGAAGAAGATACAAAGAAATGGAGAGATATTCTGTGTTCCTGGATTGGAAGAATCAATATAGTTAAAATTACCATATTACCTAAAGCATTATACAGATTTAATGTAATCCCCATCAAAATCTCATCAGCATTTTTTAAAGAAATAGAACAAAAAAATCATCGTATTTGTATGGAGGCACAAAAGACCCCAAATTGCCAAAGCCATCTTGAGGAAAAAGAACGAGGCTGGAGGCATCACTCGCTCGACTTCAAATTATACTATAAAGTGAAAGTAA
>NW_006436298.1:30423095-30429756 GCF_000325575.1 Pteropus alecto | reverse complement strand
TTTTAATATTATTACGATATCTATTCTCAGCTATAATCAACAGAACAAGTAATAACAAATGTTGGAGAGGATGCGGAGAAAAAGGAACTCTCATACACTGCTGGTGGGACTGCAAATTGGTACAGCCACTATGGAAAACAGTATGGAGGTTCCTCAAAAAACTAAGAATCGATTTACCATATGGTCCAACAATCCTCTACTGGGCATTTACCTCAAAGACTTAAAAACCCATATCCGAAAAGACATTTGCACACCAATGTTCATAGCAACATTATTCACAGTGGCCAGGATATGGAAGCAACTGAAGTGTCCTACGATAGATGACTGGATAAAGAAGCTGTGGTACATATATACAATGGGATATTACTCAGCCATAAGAAGAGGTGAAATACTGACATTTGTAACAATATGGATGGATCTCGAGATAATCGTGTTAAACGAAAAAAGCCAGACCGAAAAAGTTGAAAATCTCATGATATCACTTATGTGTAAGATATAAACCTAAAAGCAACAAATGAACAGGAAAAACAAACAGAGACTCATGGACATGGACAATGGACTAGTGGTTACCAGAGGGTAAGCGGGGACAGAAGAGGAATGAGAAAGATGGGGGGGGCGTGGGGGGGGGAATTTAAGTCATTTCTTCAATTAAATAAATAAATAAATAAACAAACAAACAAATAAATAAATAAATAAAAAGATTAATAAACTCACTTCTCTTCTTGTCTAATCTGCTCTCTGGAAATAAACCATACAGCTCTGAAACAGCATTAATTTTCTTAGAACTCTAAAATGCTATTTTCTTGAGTTAAGTTTATATTAATTCAATAAACATTTATTAAATGCTTACTATGTGCTGACACACCATATGAGGATATTCAAACATCTCTAACTCACATAACCTTTTCATTTATGTATCTACTAGAAAATGCTTTAAGATTGCTGGAGGGAAAAAGAAAAAGGAGAGAAGGGATCGGCAACAGAACAGCTATGACAAAGGGGTAAGTTAAAACTTAGAAACAAGGAATATAGTAAATATGAGAAAGGAAAAAAGAGCTATGAGTCAAATAACACCTAAAAAAAAGAGAGAGAGACTAGGGAACAAAGTATCCAAGTCACAGCTATACCGTGAATTAAGAGGAGAGCCATAAGCTGAGTACAAAAGAATAATGTCAGCTTCAATGATAAAGAGGTTGCAGGTAAACAGAATAATAATCTATGCTGGTTTAAAATGATATGATTGTAAGTATCCAATCTGAAGAAAATAATTATTTGTACTCCAAGAATAATTTATATTATGGTTATTGAATATATAATCAGTATTCATGGTGCTAGAGAGCTTGTGGATAAGACAGGTAACAAGCTAGAGGAAAATTATATTGCATTTTGTATATGTGTGACAAACAGATAAATAAAGAATTAATTAATGAAATATGCATATCTCCAAAAGTCAATTCTGTACTAGTCAGGGTATTTTTGCTTGCAATGAACAAAAATGAACTCAGTTCATTAAAGCAAAGAAAAAAGAGAGAGAGAGAAGACACTCGTTTGCATTTTCTATGACAGAATTTCAGAGGAAATGTTAGCTTCAGGCCTGGCTGGACCAACAGTCTCAAACAATTTGATCAGTATTCCCTCATTTTCCAGCTCTTGGCACAGTTTCTTTCTGCAATGGCTCTATTTTGAGCATGACTTCTCTATATTGCGGGTACTGACATTTTCAGCCTTGCATTATCCTAACAGAAAGCAATCCCACAAAAATAAATAAAAAGAGCTTCTTCACACAAGCTCATGCCAAAGTTTTTCCTTGAATTGAATCTTGTGCACCTACTTTATGCATCAATCTCTGAACTGCAGCCAAGGATAAATATATATATACAGGCCGTTCCCAACTCCATAGGTTGGACTGGTTAGACTGGAATTAGCTCAACCAAATGGTATGGACTAAAAGAAGGAAAGGTGGTTCCCAAAAGAAAAACTGAGTTACTGTTTTCAGTTTTAAATTAGTGTTTCTAAAACTAGCATTTCACATTCTAAATTAGTGTTTCTAAAGCTAGGTTGGGGGGGAATGAAGTGTTTCAGAATCTAGGTAATGGGAGGAAGAATTCTATGGTTATGAATAGGAGATATGGAAAGGAGGAAGAGTATGGATAGAATAAAACTGAGAACCACAACTCTAAATATATTATTGTCTATAAAAAGGATATGGTCTATGTTATTTCTAAATCTAGGTCCACAAAGCAAATATATGTTGCTTTCAGATCTAAGTTTACCAAAAAATTGAAACTTTTCTATGTACCCTCCTAAAAATTTCTCAGAGATGGAACAGAACTGTCCCTCTAATCGTTCCCTATTCTATCTAACTTTTATTAGAACTTCACATGATAAATATGCCCAGTACAAATAAATCATTTGCCATAAAATAAGTAGCATGAAATGGTGGGATTTGTATACAAATGTGTGTATAAATGTTAGGTGTTACTACTTATAGTGACACCTCTCAAACTTCAAATACCTGTTTTCAAATTTTGGATGCTATTTAAGATAACATTAAGTATGTTTAAATTTCTCTCAAAAATAATATTTCAAGCCCATTTACCATAAAACTAACTCTAGGCTAAGACATTTAGAGCCACCCTAAATTATACATTTTATAACTAAACTATACTGCATTATTGTACACAAAGACTCCGTAGTACATAAGAATCACATTGTTTGTGCATTAAGTTACTTAAGATATAATTATACAATGTCGTATGGTATTTAGAAAATGTACTAAATCACACCTTTTATGACTTTGGCCTACTTAGGAAGGTAGTCACCACAATTCACCTTGAAAGCATTAGGAACTAATAGTCTCTATCACAACATAGCATATGAAGTGAAAGTGTATTGCAATGCAGTGAGGAAAAGGTATGAAATAGAGAAGAAAGGTTATATAAATGTCATCCTATAACATGTTTTCAAAAACGGAACATGCAATTACCTTTAAGAGTTGACTCTAGGTATTCTATATTCCATTCTGGAACACTAAATCATTTCTTAATTACTTAAATTATGGTCATGAAAAAGATGCACGGTACTCTTTGAATAAAATTGTTTAAGAAGCGTGAAATTTAGAATTAACTGTTCTTTTGCGTGTTCTAGTTCAGCCATTACTTTGGTATTTTTTTGGACATTTGACTAGAATTCTTTTCCAATCCTGATTTAATTTCATCAGTGAAACAAACAGGAATGGTATAAAATTAACAACTCTTAATAACCTTAGATGTTAGAAACTCATGTATATATTTCACATTTATATTCGTGATTCTCATTTCTCTTTACACTCATATCTGGTAATTCCCAGCCACAGTTCTTGCAAGCCAGGCTTTTTCCAATCATATATGTATTGTTAATTTTTGGTCATTAAGGTTACCAGAGGGTAGGTGGTGGAGGGCGAGAGGAGGTAGATGGGGTAAAGGAGGTCACTTATGTGGTGACAGAAAGAAATCTAAATATGGGAGGTGAACACACAGTGTAAATATATATATACCTTACTGTTAAAGTGTACAGATGAAACTTACTGGATTTCATTAACCAATGTCACCATAAAAAATAAATAAATAAACAAACAAACAAACATCAAAAAAAATTTTGGTCATTAATATATTTGCAAGTAGTTACTCCTAGATGACTTAGGTCTAGCTTTTATTGGCTACTTTTCCTAAGCTTTCATGATCTGTTCAAGTCATTCATCATCCAAATTTTTAGCAGTCGTGTGCATCTTGCTACATAAACCAAGTTTCATCTATTAAGGCACTGATTATTTTTCAACTTGATAAAAATCCATTACATCAAAGAAGATCAGCCCAACTTTTGAGGCTGAGATAGCATGACTTCCTTATGTGGTTTTCTAGTCATAAGTACACCCACCCACACTATGGAGACTGACACCTGAGAGAGTACATTGACTAATTTTTTTCTTTTATTATCTAAGACATTGCTCACTCATAGGGGGAAAAAAATTATGTCACTGGATATACCCAATAGTAGTGACTACACTGCTATTCCAGGATTTTCACTACATTGGAATTTTATTCTAATTCATCTGTGCTTACAAAATTGTTTTTCCTTTCACAAACAAAATTTCCCTTGGACACATTTTAAAGGTTTCACAATCCTCAAATAAATCCTCAATAACAGTCCCTAATGGCTTTGCAACAGTATCCACCCTTGTCTCAGGCATCCCAAATGTCATTCATCAGATGCTACTGATTTGACTAAATTCCATAATAAATGCATATCAACCATTTCCTCCAAATCCACAAGCACTGGGACTTGTTTAGTTTTCCCTCACATACACTTGCATTTAGATAAAAGAGAATGAGTGATTCTAAATAAGTGGACCATCTAGAAAATTGACATTTAAAGCGATGTCATTAAAAGGATCTCTAATTATGCTACAGCATTCTTTATCTTCTTAACCTCAAAAAAATGCTGAACACAATTTAGTATTTTCCTGACTCGGAGTCATCAAATGAAAGTTATCCAGTAGAGCATAATGTAGCTGTAAGAGTGCATATCCTGCCTCTGCCTCTTTTAACTGTGTAACCTCATGCAAATGACTTGTCTGAACCTCTGTTATCAATAAAATGAAGAAAATGTGTATTTCATAGATTTAACATACGGATCAAGTATGAAAGTTTACATAAAGCAAATCCTGGAACAAAGAAACCACTCAGGAACTTAAAGTAATTTCAATGACTACCATATCACTATCACCATTGTATTGTCATCATTTATTACCATCATTATTCTGGGTTGTGCAGTGCTGCTCTCAGGGATCATAGAGGTTTATCAGCCTGTATCTTCCCTCATCTATAAACTGTCAATGCCCCTGCAGCTCATCTGCATCTAGATTTATTCCTCTCTGTCTTCTTTTAAAATATTTTTGAAATAGAAGTAACCTATTGGATTTTTATAATAGAAACTTAAACAATTGCTATTAAAGGATCTAAGAAGCCTTCCAATGAATACAATTCAAGAGCTTTAGTACATGGACACATATATTGGTAATTTATAAGCCTTATTTATTCACATCTTGATTCTCTATTGTGATCCAAATAGAGGAGGTACTAGGTACATAACTCCTTGACACGTGAGGAAATAATTGCTTGTCTGTTTTGGTTCCCACTGTGCTCCAAAAATTGTATGTCAAATCTTTTCTGGAGTCCTAACTGCAGGGGGGGAAAAACCCATCCAGGCATAATAAGGCATTACTAAGTAGAAAAACTTCTTAAAAAAAACCAAATCAAGCTCTTCTCATAGCGAGATTGTCTTAAGTAGAACTGCTGCTCTAGTTAATTCGTTTTACTCCATCTGGATCAACAAAGTAGTGTTTTGTTCTTTTGAACCAAGTAGACTGAGGATAAGGCCACAGAGAACCAAACTCAGACTGTTTTTCGGTGTAGATATATTGGCTCAGAATTCTAAAATGTTGGAAGTAATTCTTGAGAAACATCAGTATCAGGAGTTTCCAGGCTGTTTTAACATCAATTCCTGAAAGTTTGTTCCTTTTATGTCTTTGAACAGGCTCTAATCTCTCAAGTATCACTAATTCCCACACATACAACATACACAAAAACTAGCTATTTAACAAGAGCTGCCAAGATAGAGAAATACCTTACAATCAGAATAGAAAATGTCTTATTTTAACTACTCACAAGTTACTTTCCAAAATAAATAGACAATAACGTTAGGTAGCATTTTATGAAGTTTTATACATATTTGGGGATAACAAGAAGAATGTCTTTTTTGAACAATTTAATACCTTAAAGGTATTTGTATATTCTCTTTTTTTCTTTTAAATGTTCAGTACAATTCTAATTAGTGTACGTCATAATTTATAATGTTGGCAGCTGTTCTAATGTCTGCAAAATCTTTTTAGAGTCACAAATTAAGAAGGAAAAAAAATCTTATGCATTTAAATGGATGAAACATTTTTCAATAAAATACAGGAATTAAATTCTTATTGGCATTCAATAAATAAAATCTCATTTCAAAAATAATGTGTTAGTATTGATTTGTGTACATTGTGGATGCTTTTTATGCCAGGATGGTGAAGAGCTAAACTATTTATTTTTCCCCTTTAGTTGTTGGCAATTACCACTTCAGCGTGCCTGTTTCTAGCTGCTAGTATTGTGCTAGATTTCTCAGCTTTGTCAGAACTGTTTTAAAACCAACTCACCTTGCCTTTTAATGCTATTCAAAACAAAGATCAAAATATATAAAACATATATCTAGGGTAAAAGTTTGAGGTTAGCTGGACATTATATAACCAGAGTTATAAAGAGGTTCAGCTGCATTTGTAAATTTTTGAAGTTCTCTCTTATTCTCCAGTGTGTGGGAATTTTAATGTTATCATTAAAATTCTAAGAACAATATATCTATAGGTGCCCAACTGAAAGAAAATAATCATTTCAAAAAGAAATAGTACTATTAAACGAATAATGTTCAATTTCCAGGTAAAGTTCTCAGAATACTTATTTTTACTCTTACTCTTTCCTGAAACCCCATTAAAATGATAAAGGTATAAATTCAGACAGAAAAAAAAATAAAAGCAGAGAAGACAATAGCAAGAAAATTGTGAACCTGCAAAGTAGATAGATGGTGTGAGTTA
>NW_006436298.1:30387502-30423015 GCF_000325575.1 Pteropus alecto | reverse complement strand
GAAAGAAACAATCACATGCAGAATCCATAAAAAGTCAGGAATCAGAGTCCCTAGTTAGTTATCTCTGGAAGCAGGTGAAAGAAGAACTAAAGAAAGGAAGATTGTTGGAAATTCTGTATTAGAAGTAGAGCCCAGAGATAACTTCCCTACATCTCACTCTGGGTAGCCAAAGAACTCTCTGCAAAAGATTGGAATTTTATATTCACAGAGGGTAAAAAGAATCTTTGGACTGAGTTTATAAGTACAGTAGAGAGAAATACTATATGGGAAAACAGCAGTAATAAATGATTACAAAAATGCTGCCCTACCCCTCATTCCCAGGAATCCTCTCTCACGAGGATCCCAGAGTAATCAGATCTTCTCATTGGGTTCAAAGAAGTTCTTTGCAAGTGAAATATATTTCTAAGTAAAAGACTTTTTTGAGGGGGTCAAACTCAAAGTAGCAATTCATACCATTCAGTATTTTTGTTGCATTTCACATGATAGGTATGTTTTTACAAAGGGTCAAGTCCTCATTTGTCACTTAGATACTGTACAGGTGGGCCAGTAGTCATGTTGTGCTATAAACATACAATCATATGTGGGCCATAATGAGAAATAGCGTATCTGCAGATCATATAATAGTCATCCCAGGCACACAACAGGTATCAGTAATATAGATTCAAGACAAGTAAGTACCAAACTTTCTTTCTCTCATTTCAAATGCTTCACCGAAATCCTCAGAGCACATTTTTTTCCATGGTTCACCAAATATATTATTTCTCATCTTCCATGAGGTCTATCCTCCTTACTTCTCTTTTAGCTTTCTGCTCCCATCTAAGTGCCATCTTCTACTACTTCTAATACTTCATCATCATTCATAACCTTGAATCGCTCCTTTCAATGGAATTCCTCTAGACTCCTATAACCAGTTTATTTTTGCTTCTTTAAACCCCTTTAGATTTTTCCATTTTTCCAGTCCTTTTTCTAAAAACCAAGACACTTCATCTGAGCTTTGCAGTCCACTAGAGGTTTGGGTCTATAGATGACTGAGGCTTTAAGGCATGAGAGTGCTAAGTGAGAGCCTCGTGAATGGAGAAAGTAAGTTCGGAATCTAGAAGTCTTTAGGAGACTAGGAGGAAAAAGGGGAGAAAGTGAGAGAAAGAGTAAATGTCTAAGTTGTAACTATGATAATAAAGGGAGGGAGAAAAGTTGAAATATTTATCAATGCTCTCTACATTGGTTTCAAAATAAACTTTTATACCTATCTAAAAATGGTTATACTTAAAAGAATAAAATTAAATTAAAAATGCTATATTTTCTTGCCATTTTTTTGCTTTTATTAAGCTGTAAAGTGGGTGACCTATACATTCATTGGTAGTTATGTGATTTCTATTTGTGAGGAAAGTTTCTGACCTTGCAAGAATTAGAACTTTATAATCTGAGTTTATTTTGTCCTCTAACAGGGAGAAGAACACATTACCACAACAGACCTCTTGAGTCTCATTTTCAAACTAATGCATTCAATTTCTAACAAAGAGCAAAGGATAAACAACTAAACATTACATGTAACAGAATCCTTACCCACCTGCCAACAATTAAACCCAGTAATTAAAAATTGTAGGAGAATACATACGAGCATATCCTCAGCAGCAATCACACCACGGTCAAAGAGGGGGAACATTCTTTCCTAATAAGTTCCTTTCCTATTTCCCAGGCTGCTTTTCTTGACATTAAACAGACAGGAGACTCTGTCAACTGTTTCGCTTTTTTAAAAAAGAGGGAAATCCCATTCTGTATCCCCTGGGAGGACTATTATATACAGATGAATGTATTTTTTTATTTAGTTTAATAAATGTAGTGTTCAGAACAGATGTTAGAGCTTGAAATTGTCCAGAGAAAGGAACGGCTCAGGTGGCAATAATGCAGGCTTCCTGCCTGCTGCGCTTTCTTCTTTGTCTTTGGAAGAGCTACTTTCACAGGTGAAAAGGTATTACAGTATTTATAACCACTCAAGTCCTCACCACTGGACTGAAGCTGACAAACGGGGTGCTAATTAATACCAGGAGTGGTGGTGGTGATGGTGGTTTTATAACACCGTCATCTGGCCAGTAAATTGGACAAAGAGAAACAGCACATTTACAGAAGCACTGCAAATCCAGCCATGCAATGGGTAAATAGTGAATGTGAGGACTGGTTTAAAAAAAAAAAAAAAGATGCATTTTCTTTAACACCAGCCTATTTGGCCTTGCCATGGCTATACTCTACTGTGGATTTTCTAATTCACTAGCTACTACTATTTTGTTAGAGTACACCTGTGAATAATGATATTCTTGAGATAAAGATATTATTTGGTCAGAGTGAATATCTGTTCTCTGAGAGTTATAGTTTATAAAACAACAAATTTCAATGTAAATAATAGTCAAGCTATTGTTTTGCAAGCTAGGAAGTATTAAAACAGCAAAATCCAATCAGATAATAATTATTTTATTTAGTATCAATAATAAAATTCATTTCACAAATCATTGTATAAATTTTATAACACTTTATTTAGTTTAACTAAAACAAATCTACAGTTTATAAATGTGGCTAGCACATTTACATTGTCTTTATTGATTTGGGGTCTTCAGTGGCTGTGACAAAGAGAAAGCAGGATATGAGGGGGAAACAAATTCATTATTAGGAAGTTTATTCAAGCCCCAGGAGCATGTTAGTGCAGTTCAGAAGAAAATACTTTCAACTCCAAAGAACTTGAAGCTAAACCTAAACTCTTATTTTGCCACTTATAATATCGTCTTTAGCAAGATACTCTGAGTCTCAGTATCCCCATTCACAATACCTACATTTTTGGGGTGCTGTTCAATGAGATAACATATCCAGTTGACCCTTGAACAGTGTAGGGTTTAGGAGCACCAATCCTTATGCAGTCAAAAATCTACCTATAACTTTTGACTCCCAAAGAACTTAAGTTGCCCCTTATATTCGTGGAAAATTAATTCCAGGAATTCCTGGGGATATCAAAATCCGCAGATGCTCAAGTCTCCTATATAAAATGGCGAAGATCAATGCACACAGTCAGCCCTCTGCCATCATTGGACTCCCAATCACAGATGGAAAACAGCACAGGTATTTTTAAAAATCTAAATAAGTGGATCTGCTCAGTTCAAACTCATATTATTTAAGGATCAGCTGTATAAACTAATCAGAACAGATCCTGGAGCATTATAATTATTCATTAAATAGCAATTATTATTAAAGCTATTAACTGTCATAAAAAAGTCATGACACTTTCTCCATTTTTAATTTTTCAAGTGTTAAATTTCAAGCTTATCCCTGGTTACCTGAGGATTAAATGTGATATTAAACATTATAAAATATATAAAATTACTTAAAAAATTTTAAAAGCTACATATATACTACTGTTAAGGAACAAGTGTCTTATTTTCCATTGAAAAACTAATTTTAAAGACAAGCTTTCCAAAAACAATTTTTATTGTTACTATTATTTACTGATTCGTACGCATTTAATTCTCCTAAACTATCTTTCACAAAAAAATGTTTTTCCACAGTAATAAATATGTAGCAATTAAACATTACATATAAGTGTAAAATGGCTAATTGTATTGTGAGGAGCAGGATGGAGATGGTATTAAAGAAATTTCCCAGCTCATGAACACAAACTGATTAACATTTCAAGTTCAATACATTTACTATATCTCAGAGAGATGTTTTCATATGAAAAAGAAAAGGGAACAGAGTGGAGGACTCAGTGGAAATGTGTCTTCAAGCTTCAGAAAGTACTAGATAGTCACGACAGGTATTTTTTTTAAAAGCTACTATAATATAAAATGTCACACGTTTCTATAGGCCAAAAGAAGTAGAACAATAGGGTAAAAACTGGGAAGATTTGGAGAATTTACTCATTCGATAGCTATTAATCTCCAAACATGTGCCAGGCACTGTGCTATAAACACTGGAGATAGAGACAAAATAGTGAGCAAAATAAACATAACTAGATAGAGTTATGAGCAAAACATACTAACTATCCTCAAGGAATTACAATGGAAAGTAAGATTAATGTAACAGATTATTCATTCTGAGATTTTAAACCTTGAAATTAGTATATGATCTATACAAGTTTGTAGACTCCAAGAGATTTTAAACAGAAAGTTTAAATTGTTACAAAGATACAATCATGTATAACTTTATTTTTGAATCTCAAGTCAATAAAGTTTATAAAACTAAACATGAGGAAAAACTTTGAAATGTTCGTTAGTTTATCAAAAATAAAATTGAAATGTAGCTTGAAATTGGTTTATTAGAATTCCCCTAAGAGCAAAGCTTTTCCCAGGAATCCTCTAACCCAAGGTACAGGAACAGAGAAGTTCCCTGTTACGATTTCCTCATTTCCTTCAACACTGGCTTTGGAGCTCTGTGCAAAATCCCAACTCATGACAGAGTTTGTTTACTGTGCACTGAATATTGTACCAATTCCTAGTCTATGCTTTTAGTAAAAAGAAATTTGCAAAGTGACTGCTGGTATATTTTTCTCAACAAAACTTCACCACATGTAATGATGTTAAATCTAAGAGTGCATAAAAATTACTTGTGGAGATTTTAAATGTATACATCTCTGTTCCTCCACCACACACACACACACACACACACAAACACACACACACACACACACACATACACACATTAGATTTTCTAACTCATTAAATCTAGGATAGAGCCTTGGCATCTGGATTTTTTAAAGTCACACAGATGATACTGATGCACATCCAGAATTGAGAATCTCTATAAAACAACTGAAGGAAAAAAGTTTTAAAAAGTCTTCTTCCTTCCCACTGCTTCCCCTGGAAAAACAGTCTGTATGGAAAATGCTGTATAGCCCACCTTGGACAATAATAACCTATTTACATGTTGAAGAGATGTGTTAATTTTACGCACTGAACTGGGCCAGTCTAGGTAAATCGAAGCCAAATTACCCGACAGAATCTTTTGTGGACTGTCACATTCATCATACCCTGCCTTCAGAGATAGCTGAATGATCCATTACTTTGCATAAAACAGAATATTCCAATGTAATCATTAAATAGTGATGATGTCTGTAATAAAGAAGATAGCACACATTTGAATTCAGATAATTAAATTATGTACTTTGCCAGAGATTCAATCCAAGAATAATAGTCTTAAAAAGCCCAGGAACTATAAGTACTTTGTACAGTTCCTGAATTGAAAAAACAGAATCAATTCCACATCTTGGTACATTCCATTTCTCAGCACAGAAACGTGTATATTGCTTTGTTTATCGTGTACAATGAAAACAGCTACAGAACTGTATCAATGACAGAATGTACATGATTTTTCTGAGCACATTATTGAGCATAAAGAGTTAAATGTTGCCACAGTGATTGATAATACAATCTTCTGAGACTTATTTAATGGAGAACAAGGATGAAAAGAGAAAACAAAAGGCAAATTCTCAGTAAAACTGGAGTGACCTGGGAAGTTTGACCTGTGACACTAACACAATTACATGTTTTACCATGATTAACCAATCAACCTAAAAAGGGGAATAGTGAAATCAATTAAGTCATTTGGCCTGGTACTATGGGAATATGAATAAGGTCTTTGAAAATCGGGTGCTTAAAAATCAGGTGATTGATAACTGATTTGTTTAAAGCTTCATTTCTAAAAAGGGGGCATTTTTGAAATATCATGCATGATCTGAGGTTGATGGTCTCATATCACTTTTCAGTCAAATATTTTTTTTTTAAAAAGCAATGTCAGTGTATCTTTTGGCAGATATTAAGCCTGTTCTGTTATGAGATAATTAGAAAAAAAAACAATAATGACCACACCATAACCTATTTCAAGCACTTATGTATCAAACACTGTGCTAAACAATTTACATGCAATTACATCATTTAATCATCACAATCGTATATCATGTGCATTATTATTAGCCCCATTTTACAGAAAAGGAAATTGAGACTAGACTATTAATGTATCCAAGATCATAACTCATAAGTAGTTAAGGCTAGGATTTGAACCCATGTGTGGAAAGCTGGAGCCTATTAATTCCATTTTACCTAGAAATGTAACTCAGGATGATGAATGTACCACAGAGATTGACTTCGATATATCAAGGGGAAAAATGGAAAGCACACTGAAGATAGCCAAAGAAAACTGATATCTTTATACATTAAAAGTTTTATTCCTAAGCACAATAACATACACATCAAAGCTATGATCATGTCATACCACAATACCAGCACAGCTGTGGGCAGATTCAATTGTATACAATACATCCTTATTAAGAAGGCCTTGGATGTATTTCTTTATGGTGAGAATATTTTTTTCACACATAAATGTAAGGAGCAAGTTAGAAGTCAAACTGGACTAAATTACAACAATCATGAAGAATACAGAATGTTCATTGTGGTGGTTTAAAAATCTGCCTACACATTCTTTGACATTCCTCCCTTCAAAAAGTGGCAACTAATTTCCCTGCACTTGAATTTGAGCTGGGTTTAGCTACTGACTTCTAATAAGTAAAATGAAATTAACAAAATAACAAATAAACATGGCAGAAAGACAGAGTATGACTTATGAGTCTAAGGCATAAAAGGTATTGCAATCTCTCTCAATCAATGTCTCTCTCATCACTGTCTCTGAAAGCCAACAAACATGTCGTTAGGAAACTCAAGCACCTTTATGGAGAGATCCATAAGGCAAAGAACTGAGGCCTCCTGCCAGCAGCCAGAACAAACTTATCAGGCATGTGAGTGACCCACCCTGGAAGCGGATTCATCTGCTCTGCTAGTCAAGCCTCCAGGTGACTAGAACCAGTCTACACTACAACTGCTAATTGATGAAAAACCCTTACCTAGAACAATCTAGCTAAATTGCTACAAAATGCCTGACTGACAGAAACCATGTAAGATGTTTACTGAGTTTAGCTGCTAAGTTTTAGGGTAATTTGTTATGAAGCAACATATAACTAATACAGACATGTTGCCTATATAACAGATGTAGTACAATATCATAGCACGTACCAGTTATTGCCTCTCTTTGGCACATCACTGTTCTTCTTTGAACTTCAGTTCCTTCATCTATAAAATGAAGAAAATATATATATCTCCTGGAGTTGTTATGAGGATTCATGAGATAATTCATAAATTATTAATTAGAAGAGTTTCAAGAAGAGTAATAAATAAAAGTTAGCCATTATTATTACTATTGATATAACATTTCCCTGTTGTATTTGGAGTTTGAGTGTAACTGTGACATCATGGAGGGAAGCAAAGTTCAACTACCTATTAGTCTGGGTTCTGCTTCTTGATTTTATTCCCTTTTTTCATCTCCACCTCTCATTTCTCAGCTTTACATGAGAAGTAGTAAGAGAATACAAGTAATTATGATATTTCTTCTATTTCTTGTTACTTCTTAAAACTTTTCCCATTTGGGCAGCTAAACATTTGGCATCTATGAAAAGTTTGGGACAGAAGAACACAGAATAAGCTTTAAAGTGACAAAAACATAAGGCCTAGGGAGTTTCAAGGACATAAAGAAGGTAAAAGTTAAGATTTCCACTTCCATTAAGAGAAGCAAAGAGAGCTTATACACTGATGTGTCTCTAAGAAAGTTACTTGTGCACTAGCCACGCCCTTTATCTTGGACCAAGACTCTAGAAAGGGGGGAAGCAATTCCAAAGAGTTGTGGGAAAGTCCGGATTGCAGAGAAACTATGCACTTCCCAGTAGAAGCTCAGAGAGGGGGAGACCCCAGAATTCCCCTGCACACCGAACATGATACAGGAGCAGAGGCTATGTGGTGGGTTTAGGACAGTGGGCCTCAGACAACCTTGCAGTCTCTGCTGTCCACCTGAATGATGTGGGAAGAAAATAAACATAGAATGGGGAGTTAGCAGACCCAGAGAGACCTACTAGCCAAAACTAAAACTTGGCACAAGCACAGCAATGATTTGAAAAATAAGCAAAGACCAATGACCCAATAAGATGATGTACAGATCAGCAGATATCAAGCACCAAAGGATGCTCCAATCTTAGTGTATAGCTTGGGCTTTTCGAAGTCTCATGGAATTCAGACTCATCTTCAGGGAAGAGATGAAAACTGTGCATTCATTTAGATTTTCTATTACCCACTAAAATGGAGGCTTGGAGTAGCTTAAAATAAGTAATAAAAAGTAAAGTTACTAGAGCACACCTGATTTTGTAGACTGAGATTTATATCACTACAGAGTAGATGGCACAGAATGATTTCTAACACCCATTTAAACACTTCTGTCTCCTCAATACATCTCAGAATGTCAAGTTGGCCACTCTTTTGTTAGTCTTTATCTTAGCTACTCAAAGTTCAGATTCCCTCAAATTTCCTGAAATTACAAAGTTTTCTCAGTCTCTTCTCTAGTTAAATACCCTCCTTAACAAGACATTTTTACATACAGATTTAGTCTTTCCCCTACTACTGCTGCAATCTTATACCGGGTTTCTTTTTAGCAAAAGTTTGACATGTTACTTGCAGGGACCAGGAACACCATTTGTATCGAACATGGGGGATTATTGAAAAAAAAAAGAAGAAGAAGAAGAAGGAGGAGGAGGAGGAGGAGGAGGAGGAGGAAGAAGAAGAAGAAGAAGAAGAAGAGGAAGAAGAAGAAGAAGAAGAAGAAGAAGAAGAAGAAGAAAAGAAAAGAAAAGAAAAAAAATAGAGACTAGGTTTTATATTTTCATTTGCCCACAAGGAGCCTAACATGGTGCCAGGCCCTATCACTTACTGTGTAATTTAAGGCAAATTGCTAACCTCTCTGAAATTCAGTTATTTTCTATGTAAAATGATGGCAATGATTTGGTTCCTGTGACAATCCAATGAGATAAAATATTGTATGTTTCCCAATTTAGTTATTTACTAAATAGAAGCTATTTTTGAGTTAATACAAAGGTTTAGATTGCCAAATCAGACACATGAATCAGTGATCTTATCCAGAATCAAAAGACAAAAGGGAGAGTTCTGGGATATCTGACATGGCTCTACAAGCCAGTCCTTCCTGTATCCAGTGAACTTTCTGGCGTACAGTAATAGATGAGATCCCAGAAAAGATGTCTCATAAATCTGCAGATTCTAGACTTATTTACTTACTGTAGGCAGTCCTAAAATAAAAACAACCTATGAGCATTTCATGGGTAAGGACTCTCCTGCTAGCAATATTAGGAGGAGAATTACCAGCATGTCCATAATGCTATTGAATGAGGTCACTTGCCTCCTTTCACTGGGAGGGAATCAACTACTCTGGAATTCTGGCAATTAATTTTTAGGAGACAAATGGGTTACAGGCCACTTGTTTTAATCCTTCCCATTTTGTACTATCCTGTTCAATCATTATTGAATCATTATTCATCATAAAGTGATCTTTGGCCAGAGTTCCCTGACTATATTCACTCCAAAAGAATCTTTCTTCATATCTCAAGTCCTTCTCCACAAATAATTAGCAGGTTTGTTTTTTACCCCTCTGAAAACATGTTTAGGAATATATAGCAATAATACACACATCCAACGATTATTTTCCATCTGAGCTGTTAATGATATATGTTAATGTTTATTAATCAATATTTATTCTCATATTGTATCATATCTAAATATGGTTTTGCAGCATATGTGAAAAACCAGCGATTTATGCAAGTATATAGTTACTACTTCCTTAGGGTAAAGAATGAAGGTGGGGAAACCCATGTAAGGGAATTCATGAGAGAGACAAACTTTGAAACTTTCTTTTACCACTTAGAAAGCAGAAAAAGATCTAATTAAAAAAAAAAAAAATTCCCCTAGCATGGAGAGACTTGTTCACTTTTTTCAGCTCAAGTCTCTGTTCTCCTTGGTGGTTTGAGTGTCTCTGATGGTCCTTTAGTGTTCACATAATGATGCCAGAGAGGCACCCGTGTCTGAAAATGAGCACATTTCCACCCAAGGACTTTTAAAGCATGTTAAAAAATACTTTTTAAAGTACTTTTTAAAATGTTTTAATGAATTTTATTAAAGCTTTGTTTGCCCTTAGTATATTATTTTTTATAAAGTGTGCTAATTTCTCCTCCCTAAATGAAAATGAAGTCACCCAATTATGTAGTTCAAGTTTTGTCCCCCTCAAAAAAAATCCTGGATACAGAACATAATTATAAATCATCTTTGCTTCTCTTCTGTCCTCAGGCATCAAAAAGGCAAATGGGAGAATTCTCACTGCTTCACAGACATCTTCAGCAACATATTGTCAAATATGGCAAAGAAAATGGTGGTTATCCACAGGGTTCACAAATTCAGGCATTCCCCCAAACAATCTAACACAAAAATACAAGTACCAAAAGAACTATTCCACACCTGGAATATTTTCTAAACAACTTTGATTTTCATTCATGTTATGAATTTCACCCAGAATAGAAATGAGAGCCAAAGGGATCAATCAGTTTATTGCTATTAAGAAGATAAAAGTTTTCTAACAAAAAAATGAAAATTAAACCAAAGAAAAAATACACTTAGAGAATTATTTTAATGCTTCCAAGATTGGTATTTATTTTTATCCTCTGTTGTACTACCCTCATTTCACCTCTTCTATGTTTCCACTTTATTTCTCACTAAGAAGCTGATGACACACTTTTGAATTGTCTTAAAAAAAAAAAAAAAAAAAGATTCTCAATTGAGAAAGACAACCTGGAATACCTTCCCCGCATGTGTACAAATTCTTATGTTCCAGCACAGTGTGTGCTTCTCTTGTCTTTAGCAAGATGTATACTTTTTCTTTTTAGTTTCCAAAACTAGTTAGAGATGGAAATAGGATATGAGAACAATTACATAGAGATAGAAAAAAAATAGAGATAGGATATACAAACAATTACAGATTAATGCACCCTAAGCCCTTTATCAGTTTTAACTATATGGCATCCACTAAAAAAATAAATACGTATAATAAATCTTTGTTACTTATCCAGATTATCTTTGACTACGAGAACCGATATAAATAACAATTTTTAAAACATTTGTTTAATAATTTGGGCTTATACAATTTGACTATAAGTGTAGAAGTATAAGGAATAGGAGCTAGCAGTAGTATGAGAATAAGGAATGGGTCAACAAGAAGTTTTGTGGAAAACCGAGTGGAAATAGTACACAGAAGTAAGAGGAAAATAATTTTCCAGGAGATTTAAATAAATTTAAAACACTGCATATATTCTCTTTGCACAGAACTTTTTAAAACTCTGTGAACAAAATACCTCATCTGGTCCAACAGTCTTTATTAGACTTTTCTATTTTTCCCAGTATAATAGTAATGTGTCTAATGATATTAGTAAAACAAAACACAGCTTCAACATTAACAAACCAACTTTTGATTTTTAGTAATGTATTTATTTACTTTTCCATGTACTGTTTCATTGCAGGTCACACAAACTTCCTAATTTTGACTTGTGGGCCTTTTTAGTCACTACTATTAAACAAATAAATAACTTTAAATGTAGCATACAGTTCACATTTAATGGATGATTTAAAGTTAAGACACTATTTTTTATTACGTTTGTGTGTACATACATTTTTTTATCCTTTTGAATACCCAACTGTTAATCTTTAGAAATGTACCTATTGTGATACTGTACTGAAAACATTACTGAAAACTAAGTCTTACTAAGAGATCTCGAAAAGAGCAGATGGTCTTCTTGCCAGATTGCAGGTGCAAAGAAGGGACAAAGCTAAATCAGAGTCAAGGGATCCAGGAGGCAGGTGTGAGAAGCGGAACAGCAGCAAAAGGTTCATTGGGAGGAAATGGATACATATGGGAATAAAGAAAGGAAATAGGTGACAAGAGAAAGCAGTCAGTAAGAGGGAGTCCCCGCTGGGAGACATCTGCAGAAAACATCTGTAGATACTTCTCCATCACCACCAGGAAGAAGGACCCCTGCCACAGAGACACACAAAAAGGCTTAAGTGCCTGTGATGTCTGGCTAAAGGGCATACACAACGCTCAGTGCACCAGCCTCTAATTACTCTATAACAACGCCAGTTCCGCCATCCCAGTAGAAAACATGTCAAAGCATTTAATATTGATTAAAACACAAGGAAATTCCTTGATTTATCTTTTTCCCCACAACAAGTCTGCCTTCACTCTTGCTTGTCTGAGGAAAAAGAAAAAAAAGTATTTCTTTCCAAAGGGAGAAAGGAAATGGCTCTGATCCATTTATCATATAACTGTTTTGCTTTGCTTTTGAACCTGAGGTTAGAAAAATTTTGTGAACACTGCCCTGTCAGACTGGCATTAAATGCAACAGTAGGTATGACATAGATACTGGCAGCTGGAAGAGTACACTGTATAAAGTGCTCGTACTGATGGCAGGGCTGGCCACCTGGAAGACTGAACAAGTCATTAGAAGATGGTGGTGAAGAGAACAGCACTCCCTTCCTTGTCCCCTTTGAATATCTTATCCTTCTCACGTTCCACATTATCCCATTTACAGCTCATTCAGGGCTAATGTAGCAGAGAAGATATGTGGAGAAGTCAAAGACAGAGAGAGAAATCTTGAAAAAAATAAAATCTTTATTCTGATCATTGGAGTTCATAGCTTTGAAAAAGAAAAATGTGGTACACAATTTCTGTGTACACATTACTACCCCTGGCCCATTCAACTCATTCAATCAGATGAATACTGCTCCTCATGGAGTGAGTGCATTTTGTGGGTCAATCACAGGTACGTTTGTGTGGCTGGGTTGCTTTATAGAATCGGGGTCTCCAGGTCAATGATGAGCCAGATGCTGCCAATGGTGCCACTCCCAGAGTTACTACTTCTGAGAGCTGGCGCTTTTGAAGCATGACCAGCTGAAAGAAACAGGTAACCATAGAAAATATAATGGAGCCCAAAAGAGGCCTGGGCAAAAATTTAAAAAAAAATGCACATACAAAATTGCCTGATTGTTAGGCTTTACATTCAGTTTCAGAAGTCTCTGTTATATTGACAATGACGTGCTGAGTGGTGCTGGAAAGTCACTAAAGTTTCTATGTTACTCAGTTTTTCAATCTATAAAATAAGTTAATAAAAGCAATTTGACATAGAATAGTGTTCCACATAAGCAGGTGTCCTTGAAACCATCCACTTTATTTAAGAGATCAAATAGATTAGCTTCCTATTGACAGCCTCACATGCTGTCATAGAAAGAATCTATGAAGGACAACAATCAAATGCCTAGGGCATTCGTAAAAAGAAAGTTTACAGTTAGTTGGCATTTGAGGAGGTCTCAACTTCTCTTCTGTTGCTCAGGCATCAAATTAGAAAAAAAAAATCAAGGATTCCAAGCCTTCAGATAAGCAAAATAATCAAATTCCCTTTTCCACACAGAGACAAAAACAGTTAGAAAAGGTAGATCCACTGAGACTAAGAACTGAGTCAAGAATTGAGGCCAATAAAAAAGAAAAACTAAAATGCTGCCCAATAAGCAATTCAACTATCTACTTCCTCCACTCAAACCACTCTGGGTTTAGTAAGTATCTGGAAAATATAAGAAAAGAAAGATTTTTAAAAAGTGAAAGGAAGAATCAACCCTAGAAGAAAGGATGGAAAAGGGAATGAAGAGTAGTTCGTAGTACATAAATATGCACTCTCACTCCTTTTTTAATCCCCAGCCATATTTATAATCGCAAAACACTACACTCATAAGGATGAAAACCATTCTCATTATTTCTAAACAACTCCTCATCCAAACCACCATCTTCTCACTCCGCATAGCTTTTAATAAAGTATCATACAGATACAGTAGATGGTTCATAAATGTGATCTGACTGTAAGTCCCATTTGAATGCACTGATTACTCTTGGAAACAAGTATCATTTTTCCATACTTTAGTTTTACATAATTTGGTAGAAGAACGGATTGAGAGTATAGTTCTTGGATCATACAGAAGCATAGCAATTTACATCTATATTTGTATCTATTCATGCATGAAATTATTTTTTTAATCTTTTTCAAAACTTGTTTCATACTTCTGTATGAATAATTTTATAGGTGAAATTTCATTTGCACATAAATTTATATAACTGATGTAAGTTCTATCACCTTTATTAGATGGTTTATTTAAAGCAAAGATTTGTATTTTACCTCCAATGCCCAATAAATGCTGATTGATAAAGAGATATGTATTGTAGAGTCAGTCTGTTAAAGTACAAAGTTCCTCTCTTGCCATTGCTAATTTTATACTCCTGTGTTTAGTCTTTTGTTTGTTTGCTTTTGTTAATATGAACCATCTGTGCCTTTCATCTTGTTTTTAAATAAGCTGCCTAATTGTAGGGTTTTAAATTTTTATATTTTACCCTCAAGCCTGCTACTGATCATTTTTGTTAAAATTGAATGCCTGCCCTTTAAAAGGTCATTTCTGAGGTTTAAACCTGTTGGTTTGTGTTATTACAGCAAATCTCGCCCCAGAATGTTTGGTGTTGTACAATAACCACCTGTCTACTGCTGTGTGGAATGAATAAGTCAAAAGCCACTATTATCCTTAGTTGTGAAGATCAACTTTTAAATATACACACGTTTTGCATTTTGTCATTTCACATTTTTCAAGCAGCTAGGAAGTAATATTCTAAAGAAAGTTTAAGAAAGCAGCCCCTTTTAGGCAGCTTTTTGAAAGGCAGTATTGATACATAGGGAAGTATGGCAAGGCAATGATAAATTTCATTAATACACTCATAAATTATTTCTCTAGTCATAATTTTCCTTGGCCTCATAGATTTGACACTAAATTATCCTTTATTTGTGTTTGACAGAAGATAATGCTATATTAGTCAAGGCAAAGAGTATGTATGTTTTATCTAAGAAGAATTGGAGACAGTCTAAATTATAAGCATACTACCAAAAATGTACATCAGAGTAGAAAACAATGAAAACAGATTTTAGAAAAGAATTAAAAAGCTTTCAAAGATGAGAAAGCATTTTTTTTTTTTTTTTACCAAGAATAGGGATTAGTTACAACAAATGTGTACTCAATTTGACCCTAGGTTTCCAGGAAGCCAGTGGTAAAGGGCTGTGTGTGTCTGTGTGTTGTGGAGAGGGAGGGATAGGAAGGGGCTATTGCGTTCCCTAATTTCCACTTCATCATTTAAGAGACACATACCATCATCTTTTGCTTGATAACTGCAAAGTTCACAAGTGTCCCCCCCAAAATACTGGAATTGTCTTTTCATATTAATAATCATGACATAATGGGATCGAATACTGTAGCCTAGAGAAATGAAGGAAGGAGTACGGTAGCCCTCAGTCATTTTCTGGTCCAACAATGTCTCCAATTTTGGAAACTAGTAGCAAGATTAATACTGATACACTGATAATGTTAGAAATAACAAGCAACTAGTATATTGATCCACATATTGTAAGCACACTGAAGACATAATTAAGAATTCTGAAAGACAACCATCTCAAGAGGACAGGTAATTTAGTCACTATAACTTTTTTAATATATACTTTTAAAAGTGCAACAAAAAAATTACTTTTATTTGTGATACTCTGGAAATTTCAAATATAAAAGTGTGTCGTTATCTTTAAATTAGTTATCTAGGAAGGTTTAAAATATAAATAGTGCTCCAAATATTAATAAAGTATTAGTAGAGGAATTACCTTTAAAACTAGTTTCCAAGAACACAAGCCTTATGTTTTACTAAATGCATGGTATCCATGGTCATCTTTCCCATTTTTATTAAAGACATGTAATGGCAAAGTATGAATTTGGAAGCCAGAAAAATCTGGGTCTGAAACCTAAGTTCATGAGACATTGTCTGATCCAGGACATGTTACTTAATTACTCAGCACCTGTGTTTCACAGTCTGGATAACTAAGGTAATAATACAAACTTTGAAGACTTTGTGAAGGTAAAATTATGCATGAACTGTTAGAGGTTCAGTCTTCTTATACACGGTTGCTGCTTAAGAAATCTTATTCGTGCATAAACAACCTCTCCATCATCACATAAAATGCAACAGCAGAAACACTTCTAATTTTAATTTTGGAGACTACTAATATTGCTAGTCATAAAGGAAATACTAGTGACAAGAGGAAGTTTTATTTTTTATCACCATTATCAGTGAAATTCTATTTTATTTTATAATTTCCTTGGTTCCTCTCTACTTCCACTTTTAGCTTCCTCCAATTACACATAATCTACATCTTTTTGCTATAACACAATTATTAAAGAGGAGGAGGTAGAAAGAAAGATAAACTGATACATTCCTTGTTATCAACAAATATATGTACTCCTAAAAGAAAATCTGGCTCCAAGTAAAGCAAATATTTTCAGCAAATTAACATGTTTGCTGTAAATATGTTATGTAAATAACATAAAGCTGTAACATTTGATGCTACCTGTAATATTTGATTAACCTTTTAGCTTTATATTCATATTATTAAATGACTCCCAACAAACACTCTAATCATAACCCTTACTTTCAAAGACCTGGTAGGAGTCAAAAAAAGAAAAGTGGATGTAAGGAATATCTTTGTAAACTCTATTTGGTTTTAAATAGTGCTTTTCTACTCTACGCCATCAAAAAAGGCCTCATCAATTTATCCTACTTTATTGAGCAAGGACATACAACTCCCATCCTAAAAGTGTCCAATTAAAAAAATATATAATTTTGCTATTAGGGTGCTTGCAGATAAAATATCATTCCGTGAACAAAATAAATAATATTAACAGCATGCAATAATGGTGTCAGTCAGTGGTTCTCATGGACACTTTATTTTAGAGAAAAAGAAAGCATTTTACATTACCAGTGATAATTTCAATTGTTTATGATAACTTAAATATTTAAAACATAAATACAGGTATAAACTCTTTACATAATACAAAATCAAAAACATATGATTAAATATCAAAGCTGTGAAAGCAATAAATTAAAATTAATATTAATTTAATGTAATGTCTGATGATGTTTTGCTTTACCAGATATAAATATCCAACATATTTACATTACTGGCTGCTAGAACACAGTTTCTCTTAAGTTCAATATAACTACAGAACTGTTTTGTGAAATGACACACGAATTTTTGCCACACTGTATGAGATGCCTTCTAGTCACACAAACAGCTTGGTTGGTAGGCAACTGCACAAAGGAGTCCAGAGTTCAAGGAAGTGGTTTAGGCCGGAGACAAGATTATAGTTGAACACAATTTTGTGTTATTTTGTGAGATCATGGGAGGAATGAGAGTAGTGTGTGGAAGAAGTCCCACAGCCAAAGAATCATGATAGAAGTCATGATAAATTATGATCTAAATCCAAGAGAAATAAATGCCTCAATGTGTCTATGTCCTCCTGTTTCTTTCATCATTTATTCATGGGTTTATCTGTATCTTTATTTCAGATTAGTGGATTTTAAACTATCGGTTTTTTTGGAGAGTCTACAGAATGGAGAGATTAAAGCGAAGAGTGTGAGAGGCACTTTAGCTTTTCACCATTGCCTCGAGTGTGCAGGACTTCATTTGCTCTAAAATATACTTCACTTAAAACTGGTTCTGCTGCTAGAAAAATATAATAAATCACATTGTATGACAAGATATACAGATTAACTTGAGTTATCTAATGAGAAGTGTACTGTAAGAATACAAAGAAAGATACACAGTATACTTCTGGTACCCAGAAGGATAAAAAAAAAAAACCAGGGTAGAATCTTTACACCAGTGTTCTGGCATTACCCTAATTCTGTTACTTGCTAAGTACATGCTTTAATAACCCTATTTATACAACTAGAAACAAATCTGCACTCCTTTCTCCCCTTTGTAACTTCTGCTTATTCAGACTACTGCCTCCTCAAAACTTTGGCTTGTGATCATCACTCAGCATTTTAATTCTATCTCTTGACATCTTTTAGCTTCTGCTCCCCTTCTTAACCACTAATTACTTCTCTATTTCCCAATCAATCAAATCAAGGGAGCAGAGTTCCATCATCTGCACAGGTCAGATTCTTCAGCAATGGCTGTGGACAAGTAAAATTGACCTTGGAAGGATTATAGTATTTTAGGCACCAAGATTGACATCTGTAACATAATAATGAACATAATTTACTCAACATATACCTGCAATGAGAATAAAGATAAAATTTATATTTTAAATAATTTATCGAAGGACAATACTCATGGTACAGTATCAGAGAATAGTTGTGACAACTACTAGTAAGTATTAATTTTATCCAAATATTTCCTGATTTCAATGATGTTTATGTGTGTCATGCCGCCCACTATAATTTAAGAAGCAATTTATAAAAATCAATATAATCTGCGGGTAACCTCTTAATGAGTTCTGAGATATTTCTTAGCTCAACTGGAGGAGATTTAAGGACCTCGGTCAGATGGGATCACTAGGCCATATTCAAATAACTTGGGAAATCAAAGCTGCCAAAAAAAAAAAAGGAAATACATTATATGAATTTCATGAAAGAACTTCATATTTTTTTCTTCTCTTTTGATTTGTATCACTTATATTTATTAAATTTTTGGGGTGACATTAGTTAATAAAATCATATAGGTTTAAAGCATACAATTCAAAATATATCATATGTATATTGCATTGTTTGTTCATCACCCAAAGTTAAATTTCCTTCCTTCACCATATATTTTATTTCAAAGGAATGACTGAGGACAAACAAAATAAATAAACTTTTTAGCCGTGGTAAAAAATCAATTTTTAACAAATATAAATGATCTAGTTTAGAACTGCCAGCTGAGAAATCAAATGTAGGACCTTTTTATTTAGATTTAATAAATACAAAAACTTCCACCCTTACTGTTTCCCAGACCTCTAAAAATCTCCTAATTTTGTAGATAACAAAACATAACTGCAGAAGAGGATAACATTTTAAAATATTTCAACCTAAAAATAAACCAATTTGGGACAGTGTTTCCTTAAAATTTCTGTTTTACAGGAATGATCATTAAACATTTAGAATATAAAATGAAGGGCATCAAAGTCTCTACATTAATAAAAAATATTCTCAAGCAGGTGAGAACTCTGTATCTGATGAAGACTTGATTATTTCAACTCATTGTGAACACCCAGGCTCAGTGTTGGAAGTATTTTGATTTCATTCTCCTTTCCTAAGGAGTCTGCTCTTATTTGTTAGTCAATAAATTCTGTGTACATATTCAGTAAGAAACTTCTATTTAATATATATTTGTTCTATTCACATAGGAAATTGATATATAGAATTTGGCATAATTAGCCAAGAGCCTGAAAAGAGATATAAGCAAATTAAAAGGAAAATTCAGAATGCCTTTGGAGTGTGTTTGGAAAACCTGTCGCCTTGGAAAGTGTAAATCATCTTTGATAAATGAAACCATGCTGGCATAATATTGTTGCTGCTATTTTTTTTTTCATCACTACTATGAATAACAACGATATCACTACATCCATTCCATTATACTTGTACAGATTTAATATTTTTTTAATTAAGCAAAGAAATTATGAATGGGTATGATAATCCCACCCATGAGGACAATTTATGTAAATGTAAATATTTTGATGTTTTGGGTTCATTGTTAAAATCCATATTTGGGAATAAATAAAAAGACACACTTCATTTCCTGTTGATTATAGAACACATAGAACTCATCACCCCCAAAATGTTATTCAAGTGGGAACCCTGAACAAGTTTAAGAGTTTAAATAAATGCACAGATTGACTTCATTATAAGTTATTTAAAAGGCAATATTCTTTTTCTACAGACTAATGTTACAAAAAACAGTATTATCAGCTCTTCCCAAAATGTAATTTGTGTGCTACTGCCATAAACCAAGAATCATTATATCTTAAAGTTGAAAGGGATGTTCCTGATGTTCATTCTCAACTTTCACATTTTACTGATGGGAAAAAATAGCTTTCAAAGCTTAAATAATTTTCCCAGGGTCAAATAAATGCTGGTGGAGCCTGCGTAAAAATTCTTGTATATTCATCTGATTGAAATTTTAAATTTTGACAGACTGTCTTTCTAATTCAGCAAGCATATTTCAAAACAAAATGACAGTAAGAAATCATAGAAAATTTCTGTAGAGCAAGTGGTATCTTAATAGATATCATGTTAAGTGATAGCAAAAAAAAAATATATGTTCTACATTCCTCTGTCTTTTAAATTTTATATCATAATTGCTTTATAATGCTTTAAATTAAAACAAATAGAAAGATAAGCATTCTCCTACATTCAGGTAATGTGGTCTTATTATCACTATCCAAGAATGGATAGGAGATCATTCGTCCTGCTACCTATATAGCAAAGGGAGGCCATTAGTTATAATAACACAAAATGAAACAAGAAATCATTATATTTGACAGAAATTCACCACTTTAATATCACAAATGCAACCTAGAAGCTTATAGGTGGACTCTGGCCGTCAACCTTGATTATTTGGCCCATTCATGTTTTATTTTTTATAAATTGAATAAATTATAAATATTAAAAATTTGGAAAATTTCAAAAAAAAATCCAGACTTTCAGATTCTCTCAAAAATTCAAAAAGCCCGACAGTAACAGGATTGCATTTTCCAATGGTAACAATTCATAGAAACTGAGTAGCTTCCCCTTTAGACAGATTATACTCTCTTTAAGTACAGTAGAGTCTCCACCATTCCTTATCATACACTCAAATATATTAACTGCCTCGACCTTGTATTATTATGAAATTGTTATCTGATTTGGTAATCAATATCTAATAATTACACATAGCAGATCCATTTGTTCAATTCTCCTTAAAGAATTGTGGTTAACATCCATTTTTTCAGCAGCAAATAAAATTAATACCCAACTAGAATTGATTAAACAATATAGTTATTTTTTATCTTGCATGACAAGAAGTTCTGAACTCAGGGTTCTTAGGTCGGCTAATTCAGCAGTTCAATGATATCGCAAGCAACTAGAATCTCTCAGCTTTCTGCTTTGCATTCCTGAGCACAATCCCTTGGTTCTTTGGCTGCCTTCTCCTCTCTTCCCAAGATGACCAGGATTGGTCCTGGTGTCTCACCAGCCAATGAAGTCCAAAGTAATAAAAGAAACGGTCTCCTCTTTTGAATCTTCTTTTATCACCAAGGAAACATTTCCCAAAATGTCTCCAGTACAGTTTCTCTAACATTTCATTTTCACTTCCTACAGCTAAAGGAAGCACTAACTTCCCTTGAAGCACAAAGCTGCTATATTAGTAAGGGTTATCCAGAAAAACAGAACCATTAGGATGTGTGTGTGTGTGTGTGTGTGTGTGTGTGTGTGTGTGTGTGTGCGTGCGTGCATAAAGAGATTTGTGTAAGAAACTGGCTCACATGATTACGGAGGATGGAAATTCCAAAATCTTCAAGGTGGGCCAGCAAGCCAGAGGTCCAGGAAGAACTGATGCTGCAGTTAAGTCCAAAGGCTCTCTGTTGGCAGAATTCTCTCTAGCTGAGATGAAGTAGGTCTTTTGTTCTACTCAGGACTTCAATTGATCAGATAAGGCCCACCCACATTAGGAAAGACAATCTGCTTCACTCAGAGTCCACAGATTGAAATTTTAATCTCATCCAAAACTACCCTCATAAAAACATCCAGAATGATGTTTGACCACATATTTAGACACTATTGCCCAGCCAAGCTGCCACATAAAATTAACCATCACAATTACAAAACTTCAACAATTAAGGAAGAAAAGCAAGAGATGGAGGAATGGCTACAGGAGGCCAAAGGTGATTTATTCTGAAAGACACATCAGTTGGCTCTGCTGCTAAAACTTGAAGGTTCGAGGAGAATAATCACAATAAAAAAATGCTGTCTTCTTAAAAAAAGTTTAGATTAATAAAATTTGGTACTGAAATGAGTCACCTAATGAGGAGGTAATTTGGGGCATATGCCCTACTGGGAAACCAAAGGTGACTTCAAAAACAATTTTGAATCTCCTTTTATTATATGGAGGTTAATTCATTGCCATTTCATAAATATATTTTTACACAATGAAAATTAAACAATTTAGCACATTTCAGCTTTTGCAAGTACCACTAGGAAACTTAAGACTCAACTTTATATCCAATCATGTAATAGCTGTCATCTATTAATAATAGCCTTTAAGAGGGAAGATAGCATAGTAGTTAAAGAGTACAGGTTCTGAAACTAAATTGTTTAGACAGATTCCAGTTTGCTCTTAACAAATATGTAATCTCAATAAAGTTATTGAACCTCTCTGTTTCAATTTTTCATGGGGAAAAAAGGTTTCTATTAATGTAAAATGAGTTAACATGGATATACTTAGAACAGAGCCTGACACATAATAAATATGTGTTAATTTATTATCTCCCTTATAAAATTCTTTGTAACATTTTTACTGTGTAAATTGTACTATGCTTATTTTTTTAAGGTGCCATCCTTTAGAAGAGGGAAAGAAAACAATAAGGAGTCTCTCCAGAGACTGGACATTCATTTTTCTTTGGGTGTAGAGAGAACTGTCTCAAGATGGAAAAGACAGAGAAGTGAAGTAACTGTCTTTAGACAGTTTGTAAAGGCAGTAAATTTACAAGAGGAAGCAATTATATGTAGAAAAGAAACTTAAGATTTCTTCTTATATTTATGTATGTTATCTATTGCTGCACAACAATATTACCATAAACTTAGTGCTTTTAGCAAGACACACTTATCATCTCACAGTTTCAGTGGGTCAGCAGTCCAAGAATGACTTGGCAGGATGTTCCATTTTAGAGTCTCATAGGGCTTCAATACAAGTGTTAGGCTCGAATGGGAAATGATCTGCTTATATGTTTGTTGGCCGCATTCAATTCCTTGTGTTGCCAGAATCAGGGCCTTAGTTCCCTGCTGGCTATGTGCTGAAGGCAACCTTCCTCTTAATACTGGCTTTCTTCATATGGCAGCTCACAATATGGCATCTTGCTTCTTCAAAGCCAGCAAGGGAAAGAATTTGAGAGTTCTAGCAAGATGGGTGGTATAATCTCATGTAATCACTCACACATAACTATACATATGCTGTCACCTTTGCCATACTCTATCAGCTAGAAGTCATGAATCTTGACCATACCAAAAGGAAAGGGTTTATACAAGGTCATGAATACCACGAGGCAGAAATCACAGGGGCCGCCATAGAGCCTGCTTGCCTCATATTACTAATACTTTTTCTTCCATTCAACAATTTTGATCACATAAGAATCACATTGCACTTTCTCTTTGGCCACCAGGAAGCCCAAAGCTAAAATTTTGACTCAGCTTTAGAAATTGTGTAGAGCCAAATAGCCTGTGTATCTGCAGTGTAAATATCCCCCTTATAGTGATTTTCCCTAGAAATAGATGTTAACTGTTGCCATTAATTTATACCTCTTTTACCCATCTATTTTTCTAATATGTTCCTATAATTCCTGTAAATCATCTACAAAATGAGTCATGGAATCAATAATTATATGGTAAGGACACTGTTAAAAAAAATAGCAGCTCAGCTCTAAAAAGTCATGAAGTCACAATGCTGCATCAGCTTTTCTGGTTTTTTCCATTAGTATTGCAGGTATCTCATGGGTGAAAACATTTTCCACCTCTCACCTTGATGCCTTTACTGATCTCCCTAATTACAGAATAAGTCATGCAATTCAGTTACTATACTTAGTACAACTTTCACTTAATCAACAGCAATGTCCTTTGCATTTTGTACAAAGTCATTCCTAAAATTTATGCTATGAAAAATAATGAAAGAAATATGATTACATTAGGGATTAGAATTAGTAAGAAAAATGTTTCGGCCTATTATATGCGTTCTGTAAATATGGGCATGATTCAAAGCAGTGGGGGGAAATCACACTGTTTTAGAAAAGCATTACTTTGAACTTATTTCCATGATATAGGAAACATTTTTGAAGACTTTTCCTTAATTTGGATAAATGTTAATATATAATTTTTTAAAAGCATTTTCATGTTAACATTATCAATATAACATTATATTTTTATCTCATGTTTTTCATGTGTTTTATTCAAATCATAGAACTAAAACACCATGTGAATAATTAATATCTTTGAAGTCACCTATAATTTTTATGTCAGCTCTTTTCAGCAGTTTTTGTTTCCCAGTGAATAGTAATTTCACGCTATGAAAAAAATTTTAAAGTACACTTTAATTTTGTATTTTTCTCACCTTTCTAAAAAAATAAATGTACTAATTCTTTACTCGCTCATAGAATAAATGATACTCCTTGAGGTCCACTGCAAGCATAGCTGTGTTTGATAATGGTGATTGTAATCTTTTAAAAGGAGATTATTCAATTGTATGGATTGTTCACCTCACTTTACATATGTACAGATTAAAAAGGATTTAAATTCTCTTTTTGGTAAACTACAATTTCTTAATAGTCGATCAACAGTCTAGTTCCTATCACCATATCTCCAATGTGTCACAAGCACACTGATTTAGAAGAGGTTAAGGTTGATCCGACACTCAGCAATATGCATAGAATGTTCTTTAGAGTGTCTTTGTGATTTTAAGAGGCAAGAGTTATGTGCATGCTAAATCTAAATGTCTTTTAAAGAAGAAAAAGGACACCACGAAGCTGCCTCAGAGGGCCAGTGTGGTGTGGGGGGAAAGAGGGGGGTGGTCTACTATAAACCCAGACATGCCTTCTTTGAAAAGTTAATCTCACTGCCTGTACTTCACATGGGACTATTTGTCAGCAGATTGCTTTCTGTTCATTATAATTCTCATATTCAGGAAGGAGAATTGGCCAAACCAGTAATATAAATGCATTGTATGCTCTACCCTCCCTCTTTATGATTAATTCTACCAGTGGTACAAATTTGCATGAATGAATGTCAGTGTGTTTTCTGCCCTGAACATTTCCTGCTGGCTTCAGTTCAGCCCTGCTGACATTTATTACAAATAATAGCTAAATATTCCTGATTTAATAGCTGCAGTGGCCCCACATCTGAAGGTGATGTCTGTAATAAAAGCAGACAAGACGAGCTTATAACAAATACTAATCAGATTGTGTTTGCACATATAATGGATAAGCCTCACAGATATACCCACAAAATGTAATGGTAGTTTTTTAAATGCAGCTGCTGGAAGTCACAGTTCAAGAACATATTGGTCGCTTTACTTCTTTTTCATTTTCCTTCTTCCTCCATCTCCTTAAAGTACTAAAGGCTTCTGTGCACAATCAAGATTGAATATTATCCTCTTTTTTATCTGGAAAAATGGGACACTAAGCACAGAAGACTGGCTGTGTCCTTTTATTCGTCTTTTGTTGCTCCTTCTAAACAAAGGGCATTGTCCCCTGATAAATTCCATTTTCTGCCTCTTATTCAAAGACAGTTTACACACTAGCTACAGTGATTCTCACACAATGCAGTGACTGGAAAAGATACAAAATAACTTTCAAAGTTCTTTCAACCTGTTGACCCAGGTGTCCCTTCTGAAAGATATAAACTAGCCTTCCACACCTCTCACAATTGATAAAGGAGACTATAAAACCTGAGATTACAAAAAGAAGATACACAGTGCCTACTAAAGGCAGGTTTAAAAAGCCTTTGGGAGAAAAACATGCTTTTCTCTTTATCCTACCCAAACTTCACAAGCCTCCATATGAAAATTGAAGGAGGTCAAGTTAGAACTGTCTTTTCCTTGACATTTAAACTCTTAGGAATTTTACTCACTTGGCATTAATTGTGAATAGTTTTCTGAAAATACACCTTTTTCTATTTTGCAGTTTTCTTTCCAGAGTAAACTGTTCAGAAAATTGTAACGACAGGTGATTACAGTCGCCATAATTTTAAAAAATATTCCATTGAGATACATTACTTGTCAGACATTCCTCATAGAGCATAAACTGACTGCGTCATACTTGGGAGCAAAAGTCTTAACCACAAATTGTTACAAGATATTCCACAATGATGAACCCAAAAATAAACAGCTTGACGTTTAAGCATCATGGACTCAGGTATAAGCTAGGGGTAGAATATTCTTGTTGAGGGCCCAAAATCATTTCCTACAGGGCCACCTTGAGATGGCCCAAGTCCTACTTTCCCACTCTAGTGCACCTCTGATTCCTCCAGCAGTCCAGGGGTCAAAAAGGCAGTGAACGTGGGTCTTGGGCCAACTGGTGCCTCTTCTCAAACTCTGCACCTTCTACCACTACTACCTGAGTGTCCAACAATGGTTCCATGTAAATCAGTGTCTTGAATGGAGATCCAACAAAATTTTTATTATCTTGATATTCAGAAGGATATTTAAGTGGCCCATTTTGTCACACTGGTTGGCACAGTCAACCAACTGAAATGTTTGTTCACTGTGACTTTAAAAAGAACTGAAAAATTAGGCAAAATATATCCACATTGGTCAGGAATTGAGATTATCCTCATTTTAGAGGTGAGGACACTGAAGTCCTAAAAGTTGAAGTGACTTGCCAAAAGTCACAAGGTGAATTAGGACAGAATTTGTATTGTAGTCCCTGTCTCAAGTCCTGGGTCAGTGTACCCTTCATTACGCTATTCTCCATTCACCTTTATCTCACCTGTTCTCTTCTGATTCATGAGAACCAATCACTTTACTTGTTTCATCTGTCTTGATCAGCAAAGTTTAGTCAATGGATTTGCTGGATTCTCAGTCTATTAGATCGGACCAAACATATGGCCCATCTATCACTTTATCTAAGTGCTACGTGGTTATCTATCACTTGATGGTGCCACTGATTTCTAAAATATCCTTCTTCCCTCTGGATGAGAAATCTTGCTTAGATTGACAACGAAAGATTTTGAATACATTTCTTCATTGCTAAGTGTAACCTTTTGACCAGCCTTTAGTAGTCAGGCATTCAGACACAAAGTTGATGAACTTTGTGTCATTTCTCCCTACAGCACTAACCACCCCCACCCCCACCACCATTTTTGTCACTAATAATTATGTGCTCTCCCGAGATCCAGTTCATTTGTCTAGCACATTGTGTTCAGATTCCTCTGTCTCCCACCATTTGCCTTCATACATACTCAGCTTCACTTAAATGTCCATTACAGTTCTGGGTTCACCTTATATAAATCTGTTTTAGCAACTGTACCTTTGCTATGCCCTGGGCTGGGAATACCATCTCCATATCACATTTCAGTTCTATTCAGATATGGCCTCTTCTTTGAGCTTTTTCCTGAAAATCAACCAGATGATTTCTTTCTACTCTGAGCACCTAATGCCCTTCTTGTCACTTCTATTTTCATAGCACTTATATACCAGCCCATATGTATTACAGTTATATATACTAGGTACCCCAGACCATGTCTTTTATAATCCATCCTTATACTGCACTGGGCCTCACTCTTCATCGGAAATCACACACACACACACACACACACACACACACACACACACACACACAAAATACACACACGCATACATACATACAGACATACATATACACACACATATATATCCTTCATTATATATATCCTTCTCTATATGTATATGTATACGTATATGTATATTCCAGAAGTCATGCCCATATATTTTAATTCTTAGCAAAATAAGTTTCTTTCATCAAAAAACAATACATCTTTGCAACTCTGTCAAAACTAAAATGAAACACATGCTATTTCAAAATTCTATGAACTATATGAAAACTGAAAAGATACAAAATAAATTTTGTATTCTAGCATATTGTATCTAGCAGAAGCTGTGTGCCTAATGCCAGAAAGTTAAATGAGGGAAGCAGGAATCATAAGCAAGCAATAAACTGAAAGACTGACCCGCTTGGCGAGTAGAGGAGGGGGCTGATGTTTATGTCCCAATCTGAGTTCAAAAGCCCAAGAACCAGAAGTCGATGTCCAGTATCCAAGGGCAGAAGATGGTTGTCTCAGCTCAAGCAGAGAAAACAGATTCACCCTTCCTCTGCCCTTTTATTCTGTCTGAGCCCTCAATTGGTTAGGTGATGCCCACCCACACCTGGAGGGTCTATATGCTTTATTCAGTGATTCAAATACTGATCTCTTCCTGAAACACCCCCACAGACACACTCAGAAATTATATTTTACCATCTATCTGGGCAATCATTAGCCTAATCAAGTTGACACATAAAATTAACCATCTCAGAAAGAAAAGTATTCAGATGTTTCAACATCTAGTATCTATAGCCAGGGTCAGAATTCTAGAGAAGTTCTAAAGAGCTGAGAATATTCCAACAAAGAAATAAAGAAAAAAAAAGAAAAAGAAAAGAAAAATGATGATTTAGTAGGTCAGGGAGGGGCCTGAAATTCGTTATTTATAACAAGCACCCATGCTGAAAACTGGTTCCTGGGTCAAACTTTGAGTAAGGAAGGCCCACGCAATAGCTAAACTGGAGCCCAAATATAGAAAAGTCATAATTTAAAATCCCACTCTAATGCTTAAATTAAGTAATGCATATACATAACTTATACAGACTAATTTTGTTATACTATCTGCAATAACATGTTATATTATTTCAGAACTGAGAATATATGTTGTTACATTCCCTTTCCATCATATAACAGAATTTTTGAAGTACTTGTTTTCCATATTTATCTCTTGCCTCTGTCTGCTTATATTCTTTTTAATAGGTTCCAAATGAGAAATGTTCACTTCACAGATTTTAATTACCTGAAATCCTTTTTTCCTTATTGATTACCAAGAGCAAAGTAGCTTTTTGCATTAACCTTTCAAAATGTCCAATTTAATTTATGAATACAATATTTTTTCAGCTCAGTGTGTATAGATGATGCATACTGTTTCATACAGCCATTATAAAAAGACCATTTTAATTATCCCCACAAAAATGTGCCTGGGATGGAGAATTGGGAGAGTTCATGAACAGTGCTGCCCAACAATTTATTGGAAGAGCACCCGACATCCATAGAGCAATTCTATCTGCGGTAGATAAAACTGTCTCTCCACTGCTGGGGAAATTCATTTTGACATCACATTAGGATTAAATCAGTTATGCAATCTTCCATAATGGCTGCCTTTATTTTTGAAAACAAAAGCCTGATTTTTCTGGATTCTTGCTAATGAACTAAACATTGGCATAAAGCTTGTAGACAGCTCAGGAGGAGGAAGGGGACTGCTGGTGATGAGGTCATCCTAAGGCATTTGAATCCAGAGCTTCCATTATTACAAATGTGGCAGCTATTCTGGGAAGCTTCAAGGTCACAAAACCAACACTGCTTGATTGCAGTCACTTCTCTGATGCCTTCAGCAAGTGTTTGCTCCTTTTCACATTTTCTGGGCTTTGAAATTCACACAGAAACTTTATCCCCCGAACTCAATCAGAAGGCTTTCATGCAAGCCATTCTGCAAAACACAAAATCAGGGGGAAAAGAAGCTAAATCAAACTCAAATAAAAAGCAGTGATAGGAGGCTTCAACAAAGTCCACACGGGGTACCAAACCTGCTTTTAAACAAAAATATTGACATAGGAATTTAAAATAAATACCAGTTTCATATGCCGAACACTTTATTATTGGCTCCCAGGACTGCAAATGTAAGAAACACATTCTTCTCTGAAACTCTGCCAAACGCAAACCTCTTAAAAACCAAACATTGTGACATGTTCTTAAGTAGCTTGCCATCATGTCGATTGTTGCATTTGGTATAACATAACTCCCGCACATTCATTAAGCCTACATTTTGCTATTAAGGTACATATGTTTTGCTTCTCCAAATGTCTGAAAGCCAGGTGGAACGAGTCAATTGCTGTGGTGACATTGAGCATTTCTACAACAATGCGGAATTCTAGCTCAGTATTTTACATAGCCTGCCTATTATACAGAAAACAGAATTGCCAATATGTCCTTTTGTGTAAAGCTGTAAAAGCTCAGAAGATCTTAGCGAATACTGGCTATGTGGCTGCTAAGGTACATGAAGCAGATGTCTACAATTATCCTGTTAAAAACTTTCATTGTAAAAGACCCTTCAAATAAAGCACGGCTGCCGGTAATTGCACATTAATTGGCTTCATTCCTCTCTGAAGGTCTAGCAGAGCATGGCCCTCTGATTTGCTGCCTTCCAAAGCACACTGTGTGCTAAAAATATTGAAGGGATCCTTGTTCTTTCATTGCCCTTAAATCTTTAAGTAATGTGCCTAAAGAAATAAGTCCAGTGATTTTGTCCTGACATTCTCTATTTCTTCAAATTTTTAAAAAGCAAAATAAAAATGGATTTCATTATGATTTGGGACTGGTAATACCTAAGGATAGGAGGCAGAAACAGAGTAGGAGGCTAATCTAAAGTTAAAATAGCAAGTTTCAGTTCACTGGAACCTTGAAATGGTGAGCACTTGGGCAACTGAAATGTTAGGTGTCAAGTAGCTAAACAAAATATGGCTTTTAGAAATAAATCCCAGCAAGACTAGAGTTGTGTGACCTTCCCCAATTTACTTCTTCAGGTACAGCACCATATAACTCTGATTGTGATGTCAGGAAGAGCTAATTAGCTGAAAGCTACATCTAGGGTGAAAGGACAATGGGAAGGCAAAACAAGGATTGCTTCAGAACTGCCATGTGTGTTTACTGGAGGGGAGTTGGGGAAGATTGCTCGACGTGCAAAAGCTCTTTCTGATATTTCTGACAGTTAAAGTACCCTAAATTGGAATGTACTCCTGTATAACAGAATAAAGAAGAAAACAATTACTGGAGAGTGTTGATGGTTATGGGATGGTTAGTCTTTGCTCTAAAAGCCCATTCAACTTGGTGACTTTCTAAAAAAACTTTGAAAATATTAGGTAAACATAGTTTATGAAATCTTCTGTTTAACCACTCACTAATCACCTGTACCCAATCTCTCACATTAACCACCCGCAGTTAAGCAGCATTTTTTCAGGAAAAGGTTTAGTAGGACCTGGTCACTTATGATTTACTCTAGACAGAAGAAAGTGCAGGAATAGAGATGGACAGATGTAATTCTAAAAGGAACTTAGGATTTACTTACCAGAACAGTGAATTTATAAGAGCACTGAAAATAGGAATCTGAAGATCCTTTGGTCACTAATGAGTGTGCATACTGGACAACTTAATCTTATTTTCATTTCATTTGCTCATATGTAAAGTGTTTGTCTACATCCTATGACTATAAGATTCCCACTTCTGCATTTCCTTCAGTGTTCTTAAATGCCAACATTCTCTTTTGTCCTCTGTAGTGGTTCATCATTGACAAAAGGCGATTTGGGGTTGTATTACCTGCATCTTCCCGAGGTATCTTTATTCAGAAAGTTTCATCTCTAAGCATATGAGTAATACTCAATGAAAAGATAATTTGGGAGTTTTAACAAATCTAAAAAATGAAAATGACAAGGATGGAGTAGTTGCAACTATTGAAAGCATCTCAGATACCAGATGGAGTCCTCATGACATGAAGTCTTCAAATATGGTTAAAATTTGGGAAGACTTTAAAGAGCTGAGAACATCTAAAGTAATTTAATTAAGGACCCACAAGAAGTTACATCAAAACCACATGGGTGAGGTCCTAATTTATGGTAAAACCTCTTAACTATATCTCAAACAGAATAGAATACATAGAGGTTGAAAAACCAAATACTTCAGAGCCTATTACGTAAAAAGCACTGTCCAAGATGATGAAAGAAAGATGAACATAATGTGGACCCTGCCAGTGGGAGATGCCTGCTTTGTTAAACAAACAAATAAACAAACAAAAACAAATAATGAAAACCTCAAGCCCTTGAGCCGCTTGCATATCACAGACACTTTGGGGGCAATTAGAGATTACAGCAATGCAGGCAAAATAAACTCAGTTAATCAACTCAGCTTACTAAAAGGACTAAAAGGGATAGTGTGAGTGGGAAACCATCAATCCAGTTCAAACAAAATGTCATCACACAATTTTGGACAGGATGTGAAAACAAATCACTGTTCGGTTAATTTAATAGACTTTCCACTTTGAACCAGGTGTTTGGCTGACACTACACTTCATGTAGAAAATAAAATCTAGCTTGTTCATTGCATTTGCTCTAAAATAATAAGTAAAACCATACAGATGAGAAAACAAAAATAAAAACAAATGACTAAAATGAATACAGAAATCACATCAACTATAAAGTAAAAGAAAGGAGAGAAAAGTAAAATGAGAGGATTGAATTAGATTTCTAAATGTCCTTTTTCAGTTCTTAAAAAAAATATTTTGATTATATATCAAAGATTAGAATTTAGAGAAATGAGTTCAGATCATCCAAACACCACAAATAACTCCAGGGTTATACATGGAATAATGTATTTCGAAGTACATTCATCCAAAGTTCTATTTAAATTATTTCTACTAAAAAATTATACAAACTTAAGTGCCAAATTCAGTGTCAGGTTTGAGGATGAGTAAGACACATGTAATAGTTACATGAAGAACACAAACATACTTTCACAAACGAACATTTCTCTCTTGTGATCACTTAGGTTATTAAGTGGCACCAAAAATATGCAAAACATAATGTGTGTTTTTCCAGCCAATTACATGATCGTATCATATTTTGGTATTTTATTTGAAAATAGATTAAATAATATCGGATCCATATACTTGACCTCAAATTTCCAATTTATTTTATGTGGCACGTTGGGAGTGGGGAGCAGGGAAGAATTCCTCTAAGAAATACAAATTGAAGCCGACCATGTAAGTATCGTAATGAAGTTTCCATTTTTAAAGTTGAATTGTCTCTAAACTCTCTATATATTCTCCCTTATGTCCCACCCTTACATTTCTTTTAACTTAGACAGCACCATTCAATTCTAGAGATTTCTGTAGTAATTTGGAAAGACTGTAGTTGAAATGCTTCATTTCTTGGATGCTAAAATAGTATTTCCTATGGGCTTATTATAAGGCAAAACTAATGGATAAAACTGCAAGATTATTTTAAATTAAACTAAAGCCTGATATAGGTGAATTATATTCATTGGTACTAACTTGAGTTTTACATGGCAAAATATCACTACTATTTTTATACATTGTTATACACTTATCTTGTTGCACTTAGCACACAATGAAAAATATTATCAGTAATATATAAATCATAGTCTCTTTATGAGAAATAGTTCTGGGATATATAGAGATTCTCCAAAAACATACACTAAAAAAAAATGTTTTAATATCTTACATTTAAATCTTATCATTGCCTTTTTGCAAAGACTGTACTTAATCCCAGTCATAGAATTTTAGAATTGAAAAATATCTTATACTTCAGGACAGCAAAGACACAAGGCTACATGCTGCCAATTCTTCTATCTTAAACCCACTTTTGCTAAGTCTAGGTGTGGTCTCCAATGCCGATCCATGCAGCATTCTAGGCTACCCCGACCAATCGATCACAGTTGGCACAGAAGATGAAGTATATTTGCTAATTCTATTCAAGTCCAGCACCCTCAATATACAAATAAAGAAACTGAAGTAATAAGAACATAAGTAATTCCCCATTTTGCTATTTCTTAGTTTTGCAGTACAGCTAAGATTAAAACAGATTGTGAGCTTGTATGGCTATATTTTGTTGCCTTGGAGAACTTTTTTAATATAAGAGACAGGAGGTTTGAACTTAGAATATTTTTAATTTAAAATCTCATTGCCTTATTTTCATCCCATTCGGCTGCTGATTTTCATATACATAATGTGTTGTTATTTTTTTCTGCTGCTTCTCTTTGTAAGCCAAAAACACTTCTTAAGAAAAGAACATTAGTCCCCATCTTCATTAAACACACACACACACACACACACACACACACACACACACACACACACACACATTATTGAAGAATTTAAAGTTTGTGACAAATAGACTTCAAGGACTGATGGGGCCAGTCAGTCCTGGAAATAATTTCTCCTACCCGGCACATCTCAGGTTTGTTTTCCTACAGACCAAAATTTTGATGCTGTCCATCTCCACATGAGGATATCTTAACTGGTTACTCTGATGCCTAACAAAGTCCATCACCCATTTTTATGCTACATCGATCATTTCATCATCATTCAGACAGAGCTAGAATTCCCTTCCAAGGACGTTGGTTTGGTGACAGCCAGCTGATACTTGGGCTCTGGCTCCCATTCTCTTCCCACAATTCTTTTCCCCTTTCCAACCCTACCACCCAAACATGATACAACAGCTCTTAGAATTTTTAAGATAAGAAGCTGCTTGTTTCCCTTACCATCCAGTCATCCACCACTCAATAAAGTTAGTTATGTGACAGTGGTATTCTACAAGCTAGGATTCGGCAGTCAACAAAGTAAGAACCTTGACACGATTCAACAAAGTAAAAAACCCCTGACATAGTCATTTTACAGTCTCATTTAAATTTTAGCAAGTAAAATACAGCATGTCAGATGTTGTTTAGGGCTAAGCAGAAAAATGAAGGACCGTCAGGGAGTATAGGGTGTGATGGGGGAGGCTCACACTTCTACATAGGCTAGTCAAGGAAGACTTGACTGAAAAAATAATCTTTGGTCAGAAAGTAAAATAAAAAAAAACAACAACAAAACCAAGCTGTTTATATATGGGTAAAGAAGGCCTCAGCATAGAGATAGTATTAGAAACCACAAGAATGAAAAGAACAGGGAATCGCACTCCAAACTTTAAAGGTCAGGGCACAGAGGAGAGACTAAGGAGGAATCTCTTAGTGATGGAGGAAACTGAGATAAAGTGGCATCCTAGAAATCAGTTAAAGAAAGTGTTTCAGGAATGAAGAAGTGTTTAACTATGTAAAATGATACTGAGTGGCTAAGTAAGACAAGTTCTGAGTACTGACCTTTCCATTTAGCCACATAAAAGTCAGATATACTTGATGAGAGCTGTTTCAAGGTCATCAAGCAAGTTCAAAGATGAATGTGGACAAAGGGTATACAGTGTGTATACAATAGACCTTTCTAGGAGTTTTGCTCTAAAGAAGAGCAAATAAATGGAGTAAAGCAAATTTTAGGGGTTTTATTAGTATGATTTATTTTGAAGATAGGACATACCTTATATGTTTATTCATTTAAATGATCTAGTAAAAAGCAAGAAATGATGAAGTAAGACAAGAAAAAATTTGCTAGAGGAATGCCTTTGATAAGGCCAGAAAGGATGGAGTCTCAAAAGCAAATGATGGGGGTCGGCGGGAGATGGAGAGTGTTGCCATCTCTAGACAGATTCGTTTTATCCATAATGAAGGATGAATGGTAAAGTTTATGTGTATAGATGTTGAGGTTTGAATGATGTCATAATAATATAGAGAATGTTCTTCTGATTACTTCTGTGAAATAAGAAACAAAGTTATGATTTAAAATGAGAAGAAGGAAGGAATAAATATTTAAGGTTAGGAGAAGAAAAGACTCTATATCTTCTGTCTACTAAACAACTTGAACCAACCATCTGCTTGCCCATATTAATAGAAATACACAGAGAATGATCTATTCTTTGATTAATTATCCACACCACTGCTCCCTTAACATAATCAAGAGTTGACTGTACATTCCAGAAAGACTGGCAAAGAGTTGGCTTAGTACTTTCACCTTGAAGATAGTTTTCAAAAATCATTCAGCTCAC
>NW_006436298.1:30386798-30387492 GCF_000325575.1 Pteropus alecto | reverse complement strand
TCTTTCTCCCTCCCATCCCCCAACCATTTCCTAATTATAACCACATCCTTTGAGGGCTTTCTCTGACTTCACTCCGGACTTATGAATCCTTCTAAAACCAATATAAAGTTCCTCACAAATACATTCTCTTATAATCAAAAAGAGAAGAAAATTACTCAGTGTCCTTTAGTCTTTCCAACTCATTTTCCTTAAACTTCATCTTTATCTCTTCTGTCCCTTAATCCCGTATTGTAAGTTGTGGTCTGATAACTATGCCATAGAACTTTAAAGACTGAAAAAAATATTAGAAAATGTAAACTATACTATAACATAAAATCTACAGTGATGAAATGAGTAAATGTTATTTTCATGGTATCATATTGAGACATAAACATACCGCAGTTCACATTCTTACCATCTGCAACATGCAATCTAAGCACGCTTCTGTTTATCTGGGCAACAGGAATGAAAGAACAGGAGGATTGAGGGAGCTGTCCTGGAAAAGTTTTGAAGCCTCTAAACTCACCTTCTCCAACAGGTAAAATATTTGACCCGGATAATAGGGAAAAACTTTTCTGACCAATGTGTCCCAAGGGTAGAAAGCTGTTGGAGTGGCAAGTCATATTTTGCATAAGGTAAGACAGTCATCTCATAGGGAAAAACAAAAATTAATTCTATCGACTTCAGATGCAGATTGAAAGCTGGGGCTGAAAAA
>NW_006436298.1:30377396-30386787 GCF_000325575.1 Pteropus alecto | reverse complement strand
TTCCCTAAACTTTCTTAGGAGAAGCCTTACATATGTGCAATTTATTTGGCATTCATTACTGTGAATGACTCAGCCTGACTGCCTAAAATCTAGCTGACAATTACACAAGGAGTGGGAGAGAGCATTCATAGGACGGTGGAGAGGAAAGCAAAGGTCACTGTAGGACAGAGTTGGCATGTGTTGTGATCTCTGGTAGTAGGATTTGAGGAAACATAGAAACAAAGGGGCAAAAAGGAAAAGGAAATATAAGCAGAAGAAAACTGAAAGAAAGGGGATAAGCCACAGGAAGTGAAAATGAGAAAAGTATAAAAAGGAAGGTGGTATTACAGTAAAAGGGGAAAAAATTAGCTGAGATCCTCCCCTCACATTAAATGACAAAATAATGTCTAATTGATTAGATAATTAAATGCAAAAAAATCCTACAAAATTAACATATTTTTCAATATCTCCATGCAGCATCACATTTTAAACATAAAAGTAATATAATAAATCATCAAAAAGGATTGACCAATTTACTCAAAATGTATAAACACCATATGATTTCATTTGTAAGCAGAATCTAAGGAACAAAAAGAAAAAACTAATTAAAAACAGACTCACAAATATAAAGGACAATCTGGTGACAGCCAGAGAATAGGGGGGTTTGGGGGACTGAAATAATAGGGTGAAGGGTTAAAGAAGTATAAATTAGTTGTTGATAGATGGTCATGGGGATAGGGAGCATGGCATAGGGAATGCAGTCAGCATTAATGTAATGGCTAGGTGGAGAGCCAGAGGAGAGAAAGAGCACTTCGGGGGATCGTTTTATAAACTATATAAATGTCTAACCAATGTACTGTACATTTGAAACTAATAAAATTAAATTAAAAAAAAAGAAAATGTAAAATTTCTAACATCAGGAAACAGAATAAAATAAAAAGGCAAATAGTTTATATTCCATGTCCTTCTCTCTTTTCCTCCTTCCTCTGCAAAATTCAGTCCAAAAACTAACAGATAGTTTCCAAGCAAGGTAAGTACCAGCATGGGGGTGCAGGTGGCCTGCTGAGCCAGGGAGAAGCTGGAGCATTTGTGGGTAAGAAGGGCTTTCTTTAAGAAGCACGACGAGAACAGATGTCGGACAGCCTAGCAGAGGTGTCTGAGCTCAAGCAGGAAAAGGAAATCATATCCAACTGAGGGCGCAGCCGGGCACATGGTGTTGAAGGCTGAGTAGAGTCAGTAAGAGAACAGACGGGTGGGAGGGGGAAGTGATAAGATGACAGATTGGTTACAGAAAGATTGATCATATAAGTAAATGTGTCGAGAATAAAGGGAGCCATGTTTCTCACTGTGGAGAAAGAGCTAACGAATACAGAAAAAAGAAAACTGGAATGAACCCTACGATGTGGGACTGGAATTAAATATATTAGTGTGAACTCATCGATTTCATAATATACAGTCACAGATAATATAGATGTACTGTTGCATGTGGGGGGGGCGGGGCGCGGGTAGGTACTTCCCTCTGTCCACTGAGAACTGTAAGAAGCAATACCCCCAATACCAATGAGTACACTGAGTACCCAGACCTGTTTTCTGAAGTGGCTAGGTAAAATATTTACAGTGACTGTTTTAGATGTTAAAATGATGGACAATTTTTATTTTTTGCTCTTTTTCAAATATTCTTTTAAATGATAACAAATAGAAAATTTATAAGAAAAAGATGGGAAGTGAAGGTTCTATGGCCTATTCTGTGGACTCTATCTCGTCACAGGACTCTTTGTCCTTGCCTTCCCTACGTTGCAGCTAGAAAGCAAAAATATCCCATTTTCCAGCTTGCTTTGGAGCCATGTGTGGCCATATATCAGCCACAAGAAGTAGGCAGATGTTCCTAGAAATTTTTAATATCAATGCAAAGCCTACTAGTTCTTTTGCACTCTAGCTTCTTCCTGCCTGGAAGACATATTCTCTCCCTGTAGGTTCAGGAGCCATCTTCTTACCTAGGGTCAGTAAGCAAAAGGACAAAGGCCTGTATGCTACAGAGAGCAGAGTGGGAGATGGAAAGCAACTGAGTCCCTAATGACCTTCTTGAGCTGCTATCCCAGCTCTGGACTGCTAACCCCTAAATTTCTTGTGTCATGAAACCAGTAAGCTTTCATGGGTTTAAACTGCTGTTTATAACAGAATACAGACACTGGTACAGAAGTTTAAATAAAGAGTGAGGCAGAATAACAAAAAGAGAGTTACTTATACCATGTATAAACAAAAGGTATGAGCCAAAGAATCACATGACCTTCATGGCTGAGCTCAGCATAACATTATTGATGGAGTCATTGCAGGATCACAGACATGTCGCATGCCTTCTAACAAAAAGGGCACAGTTTTCTAAGCACCACTTCTTCCTTTGAGTGACTACCTAAGTCTCCTAAAATGTCATTTAATTAAATTGTGCTTGCAACTCATTTCTTACAAACACTAATTTAACCTTCTGAGAGCTACTAAATATAACTCTATTCTAAATTCTATAATATTCCTGAGACTATGGAGTATATTTATTAGCAAACATTACAGATCCAGCCTTGTTCATTGCTTCTCTAATCTTTCTGGTTCTAACTTCACAGACAGAGCACTTGAGGCCACAAATGGGTTGGGAAATACACAACCGTATACTTAATTGGTAATGGAGCAAATACATAGTTGCATCCTTTGACTGGGGCATAACTCAAAATTACCTCTTGCAAGCAAAACTTCATTCAAGTCTTATGTATTAGCTAAAAATATGTATATGTTAACATGGTCTGAGAGAAGATATTTGCAATACAGATATTTGGCAAAGGGCTATTATCCATAATATATATATATAATGAAATTCTACAAATCAATTTAAAAAATCAAATAACAAAAACCCAGCAAAATGGTGGACAAAAAATTAACACTTAACCAAAAAGAATATTTAAATGACAAGAAAATATTTAAAACTATGATTTTTCCATTAAGGAAATGCAAATTAAAATCACAATAAAAATCACTGCATACTCACTAAAATGACTACAATTAAAAAGATAGAAAATTCTGTCAAGAATTTGGAGCAACCAAAACTCTAATATAGTGCTAGTATGGATATAAATTGCACAACCATTTTAGAAAACTGCATCTTTTAAAGCTAAACATATACAAAGCTATGACCTAAGAACTTGGCTCTTAGAAATGCATATACATGTTCATTACAAGACAGAGTGTTATGTCATATCATAACTATTTATAATAGCCAAAAACTGTAAACTAGCCAAATGCTCATCGAGAGCAGAATGTATAAACAAAATGTAGTTTATTCACACAATGAACACTATACAGCAAGGAGAATGAACAGTCTATAACTATACACAGAAAATATTGACTCTCCCAAACATAATGTTGAGTGAAAGAAGCCAGAAACAAAAGAGTACATACTGTGCAGTTTTATGTCTATAAAGTTCAGAAACAGGTGAAACTAATCTGTGTGTCAGAAGTCAGGAGAGAGTGTTTATTCTTGGTGGAATCAAGTTGAGACTGGAAAGGTGCTGAGGGGTTGGGGGATGCTGCTAGTGTTTCATTTCTGGATGGGATATTGGTTGTCATCAGTGAAAATTTAGCATCTCTAAATTTACATTAACTTTTCTATATGTATATTTTACTTCAACAAATACAGAAGTTAAAAATGGATATGGACTTTGCAAGCTTCTTTGTAATTTATCTAGGTTTAGTATTTTTAAATTTAAGGTTTTTTCTCCTCGGAGTAACCAAGGAAAAGTTGGTATTATAGAGAGGACAGGCTTATATATCGACCTCTGTACCACTTATCAACAACCACATATTCCCAGAGATGACTATTCTCTAGTTTGAGAAGCATGGAAAGAAGTTCACATTCCACACTATGGGATCAAAAGCCATTGAGCACAGCACACATTCTACTCTTCTCAGCCTTATTTTCCATTACTCTTTTAGTTAATTTCTATCCACGTCAAATATTTGATAAATATATTTGCTACATATATCCCATTGTGTCATTCCCCCAAATCTTTGCTCATCTCCATTATCTGGAGCCTAAGACACAGTAAGTACTCAATAACAACATTTATTAAAATAATAAGTAACAATGTGCCATTAAAATAGGTTTTTAACATTAACAGCTACTGTATATAATGATCTTTCATTCATCACAGAAGTTCGTGGGGGCCACTTCCCTTGGGAATCTGGCACACCGCAAACACCAGACACTTTTCTGCAACAATCAGAAAGTATAAACTACCCCCTACTGTACCATGCTCTCAGATGTCAGCAGTTAATGTGATACTTTGATAAACTAAGATGGATATAGCTTAATACTCAGCTGTTACCCACATATTCTACACACCCCAAAACCTTCACATACACACAGTATGTGTTTTCTGTTAAAAAAAAAAAAAAAGTGACTCAGCAGATATGAAAAGGCAGAATAGTTTACTGGTAAAGTGAGCACTCTGGGGTCAGACATATCTGAGATCACATTTTGGTTCTGCCTTACTACCCCAAGAATGTAAATTCTTTGAGTTCAGCAATTTTTGTCTTCCGATTTCACTGCTGTATTTCCAGTACCTAGACTAGATTGTGTTATTTGATTGTCACTTAATGATTTTTGCTGAGTGAATATATCAGACAGCTTGAAGAATTGACAATTGTACCTCTCTTCCATGTACTGAACACCTGACATCCCCAGACCAATGATGCTAAAGTTGCTATGCAGTTTGGATCTCTTATAAGGAACATTTGGGAAAATATATAGCTCTGTGTCACCCACAAAATCAAATGCAAATAGTGTCTACAAACTTCTATACACTGTACAAATTCCAGATTTAAAAAAAATGAAGAGCTATGAAAAACTATGCAATAGATTATGCAATCTGGTTTTCAGAATAACTTTTTCAAATTTACTGAAACTAAAACAAGGGTTACATTTTTCTTCACCAGAAACCTTCTCACTTGGAGACAATAACAAACAAAGTGAAACTAATTAAAATATCTATCTAGTCATGCACATGTGGAGAGGTGACAAGAGCGTTTGGTTTGGAATCAGATGGACCTAAATTTTAATCCAGTTCCAGCACTTATTAGTAGTATAAATGACTGCGGAATAGTTTTACCTGCAAAAAGAAGATAATTACATATTTCATGTGGTTTTATGAGTAAAAGAGATAATATATTAAAGTTTTACTACATAGGCTGTATATAGTACATACCAAGTTCTTAATAAATGTTAGATGTTGTTATTAGTATCCTCTTGGTAAATATTAAGTTGAAACTTTCACTTGTGTTTTTTTTTTTCACATTTTTAGAGAAAATTCATCAGTAACCACACTTCCGCAAGTCTCTGAATCTGTTATTTTAAAAAATCAGACGCTTATTTCATTCATGGGTCAAACTTGCATATGAGATCATCATTCAACCTACATCTATTATGTAGAGCAAAATTATTTTCCCAAAGTGATCTACCTTTAATCCAGTAAAAAAGAGTTAGCGGTTGCCAATTTTAATTGACAAATCTAATTACTATGATGAGTTTATTTATAGTAACTATTCAATATCTATTGATAGTTTCTTGACCTTGAAGAATATCATCCAATTAATATGGCAATATGTGTTAATGGATTTTTAAATTACTTCACACTGGATAAAAGGTAAAAGGAAAAATGGAAATTCATTTGCAGAAAGAATAATCACAAGTTATAGAAACAAACCTCATGTGTACGTCACTGAATATGCAACACTAAGGGTTTCCTTTGCATTCATTCAATATTATGGTAGGGGGAAGTTATTTTGTTGATTGGTTGGTGTATGTTTTTGAAATATTTTGTAGGGACTCAGTCTCTAAACTTAGAGAACAAAATATCTGTCCCACTCTAAAGATAGAGTTGTTTTCTTTTTAGAATTTGTAAAAATTTAGTTCATTCTTTCAGAATGTAAAGTTGGTGGGTGATTGATTAATAAAAATCATCAACTCCCTGAAATACATGAAAGACAGGGAACAATTCTTGGAAAATTAAAAGGTAATGAGTGACTTCACACTAATGAGCCCTGAAGAAGAAATAGTTACTGTTCGGGCTACATCCCCCACTGCCCAGTCAGTTCCCTTTCCATTCTCCATATTTATTTCACCCTGTGTCTCAGGTCTAATTTTAGATACAGCTTTGGAATTACAAATCATCAAAACTATAATGAATCCTAGATATTATTTATCCAATCCATCATTTACAGGAAAAATGCTAAGGAACTGAGAGGCAAAGTGATTTATCCTTGGTCACGTAATTCATATTTGTTTCCTTCCCTGTCTCCTATTATACCATAAGCCTTTCTGAAACAAGGACCTTGTATTAGGGTACAATATGGACTGAACTGTGTCCCTCTAAAATTTATATGTTGAAGTTCCAAACACCAGTGCCTTAGAATGTGACTGTATTTGGAGATAGGGGCTTTAAGAGGTAATTAAGTTTAAATGAGTCTATACGGTTGGGGCCCTAATCTATGTAACTCGTGTCCTTATAAGAAGAGGAAAAGACGCCAAGGTTTCATGTGCACAGAGAAAAGACTATGTGAGAACACAATGAGAAGACAGCTGTCCAAGTCAAGGAAAGAGCCCTCAGCAGAAACTAAACCTGCCAACACCTTGATCTTAAGACTTCTAAACTCCAGAACTGTGAGAAAATTAATTTCTGTTGTTAAAACTACCCAACCTGTGTTATTTTCTATGGCACCCCTAGCAGACTAATACAGGGAATTTGTGTCCCAGCATCTGGTAAAGTAACTAGTACAAAGTAGATGTTCAATTTACAAAGAAAGTAAGGGGTAGATGGAGGAAGGAAGAAAGGAGGGAGGTAGGACAAAAGGGAGTTCCATACAGATGGAAGTTAGTGTCTACGGGACAAAAACGCAAAATGTCTAAGCCCCTTCCACTGCAGCAAATGCTATGGCATTTCCCAATTCTAAGACCTGGTTAGCACTTGGTTTTGTATGTACCTTGCATACACTTTCAACCTTTCATGTTTATTTATTACACCTGCAGGACAGTAATTTTATTGCTCATGGTCCCAAATCTACATGTTTGAAATCAGCAGTTATAGCTGAAGAGAGAAAAATAGATTTAACACCTGTGAAATTCCTATTTTGCTTCAAGTAGTTTATTAAGAAATGTTTTATGTATTGAACAAAAGTAGCTTATCCAGGCTACATCTCAAGAATTTGCAGTTACCACAAATTATTTTGCTCTGATATCTAATCTTTTAAAGATAGGGATAGGGAGGAGTGAAGGGGAGATTTAAGTATTTGCTTTTTGTTTGGAAATAATATTTTCTTTCAAAACAATACATAAGAAAGAAAATTGTGCCTCTGGAGTTTAAGAAATACTCATTTTCTTGGCATAAGATAAATTGGAATGGACTATTGCATTGAGAACTATTTCTAGTACAGTGAAGTGTAGCAAACTGATGCTCAGTTGAGGCTCATTGTACATGAAGATACTTCAGTCGAATGCACTCAAGCACAGTTCTGAAATTGTTCTTTATGATTCTGAAAGTAGCCAGGTAATAACCTATTTTAAGCCATTTTTTTAATACTTTATCTTTTCCATCTGGAAAAAAGGATTGGGGGAGGCTGCATTCAGGGCTGGTGGAGATAAGATGACAACAGAAGACCTTGCCAGGGAATTTGGGAAGGTAGACCTTGGCTGGCTGGTAATCACAGGGACACAGTCACTTGTTGATTATATCTGTAAGGTATCCATGGCTCATCCCTTAGTCCTTACTGATTCTGTGTCCCTGCAGATACCCATAAGTGCCTGCCTGAAGGAAGATAATATCTGTAATGCTGTTACCTGAAACTTTTGATACAACTGTTGTCTAGTAATTCATTTACTGTGGCAGTTGTATTAACATTATGTCACATCTTGTCACCTACAGCCATTGAACAGTTCAAAGGCGAAATAATGTGCATATGTGTGTATGTGCGTGCACGTATATTTGTGCATATTTGTATATTTGTGTGTATGCATGTATATCTGAGTATTTGTGTGTGCGTGCGTGTGTGCGTGTGTGTGCATATGTCTCTGTGTTAAAGACAAGGGGCAGAGAGAAAGAGAAGACATAATTGGTCTTTCCATTAAAACATTCTCAGTTTTGTCTATTCATTTCACTCACTTCAACCTCAGAAGCCAACAAATCCATCACAAATTATTCTAGTCAATAATTGAGTAATTCTTGTTCTGTTACTGAATCTATTTTTATACAAACTGCAGTTTGATTTTTATCCATTTAACCTTCAAACCTTCCCTAACATACTTTGTTGTACCTACAAAAATATCATTCTCTAAGACCCAAGTAAATTCCTTTTTATTTTTAGCAGAGTTTCCTATCCAAGTGAGCCCTGTGTTATAGCCTACATACTTTACAACCTCAGGTTTAAAACCTGTCAGGTAACAAGAGTGAATTAATAAGTACAAATGTTTGATATCTATGTATGTTTCTCATTTTGCTCACACTTGATATAGATATCAGTACATGAAATAATTTTCCTCCTAACTCTATCACAAGAAATACAACTATCGAAGCAGGATGATAAATGGCAGCCAACACACATTTGTGTGCGAATAAAAGGAGATGGTGGAGACTGTGGCAAACTGAAGAGTGACACCATTTCTAAAGTGAACAGCAGCGACCTGGCTGCAGACAATCTGTCCATGTAAGAATGCGAGCAAAGGCTATCCAAATGTTCTGAATTACCAAGGGAAACCAAAATCTTGATATTTATATCAAGATTTATATATTCAGTTTTTAAGTCTAGCAATTAACTTTTAAAAATATAGAGAGAAACTTTTCTAAACAACATGCAGGCAAAACAGAGTGTGGCCCAAACACCTAGGGGACAGACATAGCCCAAGCCACCATCTTGCCACCTTTAGAATACACATTCATTTAACACATACTGCCTTCTGTCAGCTTTTACTACTGTCTAAAATAGAATTGTGTAGTATACATGCTCTGCAGCCAAATTCTCTGGGTTTAAGTTCTGTTTCATCATTCACTCGCTGTGTAGCCTTGGGCAAGTTATCTACCCTATCTATGTCTCAGTTTCCATCTTTGTAAAATGCAGATAATAACAGAGTTTTTAAAAGATTAAATGAGGTCCTATTGGTACAGCAATCAGAATAGTTTATATCATTCACTATAAGATACTTGCTATTAAATATTATATTGTATTAATAAAGGAATGGGACTACATCAAACTAAAAAGCTTCTGCTGGGCAAAAGAAATCATCAACGAGGTAAAGAGACAATCATCTGAATGGGAAAATATATTTGCAAGCAACGCCTCCGATAAGGGCCTAATATCCAAAATATACAAAGAACTCACA
>NW_006436298.1:30333601-30376638 GCF_000325575.1 Pteropus alecto | reverse complement strand
GTCAAATGTGTGGAGATAGAAATCTAACTATGGGAGGTGAACACACAGTATAAATATATATATGCCTTACTGTTAAAGTGTACAACTGAAACTTATTGGATTTCATTAACCAACGTCACCATAAAAAAAAATAAATAAATTTTAAAAATATATATTATATTGTATTATAATTTGCTATCTTTCTTTGACACCTCTTCTCCCAATAAACTATAAATGCCTTAAAGTTTTCTTTTTATACAATGTGACACTTAACATAGCTTCTTTTTCTAGAAATCTCAGTATTTTTAAGACTAAAATGTAGAAGAAATTTTAAAAGAATATTTAAAGAAATTGACTAGAAGTCAAGGTCACGCTACTGCTTGTTCTTGTTTTTGTTCCATATATTTAAATCTACTAGAAGGCCAGCACATTGTACCAGTCCATGTCAATTTGTTCTATGATCGGTTATAATGATGTTTTCCAAATCCTAGACGTATAATTTCCTCTTTGATATATTCTATCCAGTTTGCAGTACAACAGACAGTAACTATTCAAGTCCTTTTCTTTTCTCCTTTTGAAATGACTAGGAGAGATTTAGGGTTAGATGGAACTGTAGGAACATGTAGGGCAGCCTTGTGTGGCTGAAGCCCCTGGGTCTTTCTCACCTGTCTTTACTGAAATTGACAGAGGTTACATCACAAAAACCTGACAGGGTGCTTGTAAAAATGGAGCCATTATTATCCTCATTCTTTTCTTCCAATATAATCCTTGTTCCCTTTGAAAATAAAGAGTAGGTTCTAGAAAGGGAGTGTTACAAAATGGAACCCCCATATTTCACAGCATGAAATTCAGAATTCTGAAATGGATAACACAAATAGAGTATTATGCTATAGACTAGGATAATGACTGTACCTCTGAACTTTGAGAGACAGGCTCTAAGCATATAAAGTTAAAGTCATGTCTAAGTCCAATCTTAACTTGTCTCCTCCTCAAATTATATTTAAAATGTCAAATATAACCAACATAAACCATGTGTCACTAAGCAATCAAAAACCTTCTCCTACATCTTAATGGATTGAAAGCAGCACAATGGAAGTGGGCCAAAGAAAGTGAAAATACAAGGTGGTATGAAATGTGCTGATATTAATACCAAGGTTTTTCAGAGAAAATTTTTGAAGTTAAAACGATAATCATAGAATCATGGACCACTCTGTTGTGTAGGGCACATGGGCTACACGGGTGTTTACAAAGAGGGGGTGGGTGGTGGGATAAAATACAGACGAGAGGAACTAGGGGTTTTGGAAGAAGCCAAATGAATCATGAAAGCTTAATAAAGAATTACATAAATCATGTAGAGAAACCTGTCTTGAAAATGTGACTTAAGCAAAGGGGAATATGAGGGAAATTAACCACATCAGAATTTACAGTATAGATTATTTTCTTCAAATAAATATTGCTTGCCTACTCTGTTCTATGCATTGGGCTTGATTTTGGAGAGAACAGTGCAAATGAGACATGGTACGTGTCTTGAGGGTGTGTATGTATATTGGGAATGAGGAGAAGGAAGGAAGGAAGGAAGGAAGGAAGGAAGGAAGGAAGGAAGGAAGGAAGGAAGGAAGGAAGGAAGGAAGGAGGGAAGGAAGGAAGGATAAAGTAGTGAAAAAGAATGTAAAGGTAAAGTCAAAGGAGAGATTTGTCAGTTAGGAAAGGAAGAAGTGGTAGAAAAAGCTTCATTTGAGTTAACTGAGCAGGTATTGCTCATGCAGATGTTAACCAAAGGGCATCGCTTGATAAAATTAACCACTTGAAATGTTAATTTTGCTTCTTTTTTCACAAATTCCAAAACCCATGCCTGTTAAGTTATAGGGAAACTCACTTATACTCCTACATATTGCCAGGCATGTTACAGCAATCATATTCTTTATAACCTGAAAATCACACATAGTTTGTAAGGAAATAATGAATAGTACCTTGTAAAACATATCCAACAGTAACACTACCTATCTCTCTGATAAGCACTGTAGAACCGAAACCCAGAAAACACAAATTAAACATAGAAGAAAACAGTTTTAAAATAATTCAAAAGGCTGGAGATTGGAACCTGCAAGAAAATGAAACCAAGCTTGGCTGATTTAAACAGGAAAGGAATTATTAAAAGAATTATTATATTAGATAGATCTCAGACACAGTGGAAAAGTTAGGGAAGCAAAAGCCAAGAATACTGCCTCACATCAGGCCACTGACCTGGCGGGATCAGAACACCAAGGCTGCCACCTCAGGGAATTGGACTTTGCAGGCTGCACCACCAGTATTGCGAGCCCTGAACACTAGACACAGGGCAATTCATTAGTAGCACTGCTCTACCTACCTCTGAGATTCAACCCAGACATGCACCTACTCCTGCTGACAAAAGAGAACTCCTCCAAGTGCTACCTATTCAGGGATGAATGCATCTGACTTGGCAGCAGCCAGGTCACATGTCCTTGTCCTAGCTGCAAAGAAAGCTAGAAAAATGAGTATCTAATATTTTCACTTTCTATAATAAGAGGTGGATATATCACTTCCAAGACTCACAGGAAAAAGGCAATTCCCATACTTGGTAATAGGGTGCAAATGTCAGGTAACCAAGAAGAATGGCAGGCTAAGAGGTAGTTTTCTCTAGCAGAAAGAATATAGAATTTAAAGTTAGCCAAATCTCAACTTGAATATCTCTTCTGCCTTTTATTAAGTATGTGACAACTTCTCTGACTCGGTTTCTATGTCAGTAAAACTGGGAAAACTATGTCTACATGTCTGATGTGTGAGAGGAAACAAACAAATACACACATATATATAATTTTGAATTGATTAGCCTAGACTTTTTCTCTCTTGGCATCTTTTAACAATAGGAAAGAGATTTCATTTACTGTGGAATATTTGTGTTGTTTTGCCTAAAGAGGATAGATAAAAACAACTTTTAAAACTCATTTATAAAAGATTCAAATTTACTCTAGGATCATGTAGGAATGTGAAGTGGAGGAGGCTCTATGCCAATTACCTTGGATGAGGAGTTCTAACAAAACCAAAATTTTGCAACAATGACAAAAGAAAGAAAGAAAGGGAAAGGAAGGAAGGAAAAAATAGAGAAAAAGATAAAAGAGCCTAGTTAGAAGAAAGAATGGGCATCCATGGAGGAAAAAAAAAGGAAACATCTCATTTTAGAATCTGTAGAGCACTCACACTTTCTCCTTTACCTTCTCCCTTTTTGGGAGTAGGTAGACAATTCACAGACAGATCATTATGCTGTTTGTTGAGCACCAAGGCATGCAAACAATCGGAAATAGGGCAAAGGTTGCTCTCTTTAATTTCTCGCTGAGCTGAGGCTCTACTGCAGGGGCTCTAAGGCTTTGTAAGGGTTTACAGAAAGGTGCAGAACTAATCTCAGGCAAAGCTAGGTGGTTACTCCAGGAGCCCAACAGGGACCATCCATTAGGGTATTGGAGAAAAAGAGGTAGCATTTGACCCCATCAGATTTCTGAAGCTAGGGGTCTGCAGAGAGTATGCCTTCTAGGCACCAAAGCCCATCTCAAGTGCCACACCAGTGAACCAGTATTTACAGACCAGTTGCACCAAATCTTACCAGGCAGCCAGTGTTAAAGAGGCAACAGCCAACCACAGAAATGCCCCCAAATTCCTCACAAAGAGCATGTAGTCCCTCACAGGAGTAGTCTTACCTATACTTCAGGCTTCATCAAGCACAGGTGAAAGAGAATGCAGGCCAGAACTCCTTCACTGAAAGCAGACATTGACCATAATAAATACTGAATGTGTCCTGAAAAAAAATTATCTAAATGTATCAAGATACTCCTACACTAAAGATCAAACTTCTCCACTACTCAGCTTTATCAGTAGGTAGTAGAACAGAAAATAATGTTGACAAGATACTGGGCAAAAATTGGACACCACGTATTTGTACGTTGCTGAGTTGAGACTGTTCAATGCATGCTTTTATAATTATTTCATAGATAGAAGGAGAGAAAATGTGTGGAGGGAGCAGAATAAAAAACTGAAGTCAGTCAGCCATCACTAAATTGAGTAAATCTTACCTAACAGAATAGATTTTATCTGATACTTAAGCATCTTCCAATTCCAATTTAAAAAAAAAAAAAAATCTAAGAAAATGTTTGTGAACTATGGTTGAATGCCTTTCCTAGGAAAAAAAAAATGTATTGTACCTAAAACTTCTATCTATTCCAGTAGAACCAGTATAACATTTAAGCTGAATTCTCTGTTGATTTAACTAACAGCTACTCAAATCTTGACTGGCATGTTGTATATCCCAATGTATTGCTAATAATAATCATTAACTTTAATAATAGCAATAATTTCCAGTACAAAATGTGACTTTCCTCTGAGAAACTCAAAACAACTTCACACTTACTATGTTATTTGTTCACAGGCATCCCTGTGAGGACTACAAAAGAACAGGAAGCGTATTGATTGTGCTATAGAAAAAGGCTCAGTGAGGTTAAGCATTAGACTAAGGTCACAGAGCTAGTCTGTGGCAGACTCACGGTAGATATTGTTAAGGGTAACTACATAAACTAGAATTGAGCTAAACCCAGTTCTAACAGATTTGATTAAGGGAGACTGGACCTACTCACCAGAGTCATAAAGTCTTTGCCCTGAATGGACCTCAATTTCTCTTTCTAAATGAACCATAAATCAGCCCATCAGCCCCTCTGTCATTTTCCTTTCTTTAAGTTGTTAGGGTTGTGGTGCCTTCCTGGTCTTCATCAAGCTCGATGTTTCAGTGAAAACAATGGGTAATTCTGCTCCCCAGGATTCTGGCTATAAGCAGTTGCCTGACAGTAAAGTATTTCTAAAATTGAAGGAAATTCTTTTTTATCACAAAATTTGAAGATCACAAAGTTTAATCTGTGATCTCTATAAAATTGCCATTAACACTATTTTAATAAAAAAAGATATTATCAAGGTGGTATCTGATTGGTCAACGTAGATTGATTGATTTTGCCCTTTTTACTTGACCCTACACCCCTTATATATGTATATATATATACACACACACACACACGCACTGGCCACTTCAGATATATGCTTTAGGCTAACATTATTGGTTTCTTGGTGCTGTTACCAAGACCTCCTTCAACACATCTTTGCTTCCAGTTCTTACCCATTATTTACCAAAATCTACACTTTCAATTCAATTATTTTGCCACTTGCTTCATTCTTGTTTCTATAATTCAATATGGAAATTTTGGCCAAGAACGAAATTTTCTAAAACACAGCACAGATCCTTTGCATACAAATTTTAGCAAAAATTTTAATATGTTGGCAAGTTGGTGCAATGGAGTTTTCTCCCAATTACAGTGGGTTCTATAAAAGAAAATTTACCTTAGTTTTATTTACTAAAATAAACTATATTTAAATCTTTGTCAGAGTCAGTAAGTTTCCTCTATAAAAAATGAAGCTTGCCAAATTTTCTTAGGGTTTACAAAGCCACTCCTTACAAACAACTGTCTTCTCTCTGTGGTGGCATGAGTGTAGGGTAAAGGGGGATAAGTGAAGTCTGTGAAGCTCCATCTTTCACTGACAAAAAGCCTTGAGTGATATTTATGAGCTGTGATAATCAGAAACTTCATTGTCTGCAGTGAGGTTATCAACCAAGTCATATTTGGTAATATGAAGCAGTCAAGAGGCAGTATCACATTCTATCTTACTCTGTGGGGAGGTGACTCTGTCTCCTTACATATCATTCCCTATGAAATTTCCTTGATCTATTTTTCTTCCACATTGTATGTAGAGAAGCAGCACATAGGAAAGATCACAGTTTCACATTCTAGTTCTGGTTCATCCTTCACTCACTGAGAAACTGTTTCCCTATCAACACAACAAAAGCAATAATACCCATCCTATCTCTCTTGAAGAGTTATAAGAATAAATTAAAATAATGCAAAAGTGCTTGTTATTCCATAAAGAACCACTCAAACAATTCACATATATAGCACTGTTTTTTGTTGTTGTTTTTTTTCAAAACACTCTAACTAGGACTACATTTACTCTCTTTTCTCAAGGAGTGAACGGCACTTTTTAAACCCTAATAAATGTCAAGGTTATAAAGGTACAATATCATTTGTAAAGTTCAACTTAAAGGTAAACAGGGCAGCTTATTAGCATCCATGAGAACTGCAAGTTAATTTTAACCTAATAAATATTCTGAAAATACCTATAAGAAGATAGACCATTACACCAAAGAAACATATCCTTTAAAGCAATGTTATACTCTACTGGTTTCTGGCATGCTGCTAGTTTGCTCTTTTTGCAAACTTTTATGATGCCACTATCTTCAGTGATAGTCTATCTGTGAGCTTTGAAGTCAGACAGCCTAGATTCAAACCTTCCTCCCCACATATTATTCTGTGATTTGGGGCAAAATATATGCCTCAATTTCTTTAACTGTAAGATAAAGTAATAATGTGTGCTTCATGAGAATGTTATGAAGATTAAATAATAAATACAAAATACTTGGCATTTGCTATATAGCAATATGACACAAATTTTTGCTAAATTATTAATAATAATGATTATTATAATTGTTAATAATTATTATATAGTTAGAATGTATTTGTGCATTAGGAATCTTCCTAAACACTTTAATATTGAATGACCTAATACATAACCGTGAGCTGTTCTGGAAGGGAGTAAGCTGTTTCAGTGCAGAGAAATATAAACAGGACGATTTTTCATCACCGATTTGCTTTAAATAGGCATTAGTTACAATCATTTCCTACGTGTCTTTTTTTCTTTCAGTTGTCAAGTATAATTGCCCATTGTGGCAGAATTCTCAGAAATGTCTATGCATTAAAGTAGAATTTTGAGGTGCTATATGTAAACAAGAAAGGTATAAAATATATAAAAGTTTAGAAGAGCCAGGAGCCGTAAACACAGTAACAATTGTATACGGCAAGTTATACAAGGCTTTTGAGAACGATGACTGCATACTAAGTTACAAGTGACAACAATCACAATGCAGGCAAGAGAAGGCATCCATTTTTCATGATTCACAGGCTTCAAGTTATGAAGGTGCAACACTCCTCCACACAGTCACACACATCAGGTAGAAAAATAAACAATTGATATGTTTGGAGAGTAGCATTCTGCCTCTTCTTCAGAAAATAAAAGAGAACCAAAATTGTTTCCTAATTTTCCAGGTCTAGAAAATGTACCCATTTGCTAAATAATGTGGGCCCTGAGAAAAAATAATGTTAAATGTTTACTATTGAAATAGCCACAGAAAAGTTGTAGGAGGCATATTTCAGCAACTCTGAACTTCTCTTGGTTCCTGAACAATTATCTTCTCTTTTAATTTGGAAACTTTCCATCTGTTCCCTCTATCTGCAACGCTTATCCATCCCCATTCAACTCCTATTTGCACTTTGTGTTAATTTCTCTTAATCCTTGACTTCTGTTTAAATATTACTTCTACTAGCAAAACTTCTCAAACTCCCCATGTCTAAATGAGATGCCCTAAGACTCACATGACTTTCATTTTGCCTATGATGCCATTTTCACACTGAATCTTACTTAACTCACTTACCTATATCTCTTACTGGACAGTAAGCAAAGTGAAGGCAGGAGTCTTGTCCACACTGCTATAATTGCATCCTAAGCACTTAATACAGAGCCTGACACTTTGTAGGCTCCTGTTTAATGGTTGAAATTTTTGTTACATGCTTTCAAATTTTAGTGTCACTTTCAAATTTTGTTACATGCTTTCAAATTTTAGGTCACTTTTAAATTGCGGCTTAGCAAATACAGCTATTGTATGCTTTGTAAATAATTTCATTGTTTTTTCAAATAAATATATAACAGAACATATGTGTGGTGTGGTCTTCATAATGGTTTTACTTTTTCAATGCCCATAACCAAGAATCTATTTAGAAAATACTTAAAAATAAGAGGTAAGAGAGCGTTATTTTTCCCTTTTCCAGGAAAGTAAGCTCTAAAGCCTTCCAAGAGTACCTCTGTCATTTTTGCATCCTAGGATACCAAGGGAGCCACTTACTCTGGGTTTTAGTCAGAAAATGAATAGGAAGAACATATGTAAAGGAAGAATAAATGAACCAAGAGATAGACAAAAGTCCTGGCTCCATTTTGTCTAAGTCAAGACTTGGCTCTGGTCTTAGCAACCTATATAAACAGAAAGCAGCTTAACTTCTGCGACGGCATCATGTACAGTGACAATATTAGGTCAGGCAATTTCTAAGAGAGAAAAGTTTGCATGCTATTAAAACAGAAATAATACAGTTAATTCCTCCAAAAATTCTTCAATTACCTGGTTGGAATCTAGATAAAATCAGGGAAACTGGGGCCACAAAAGTGTGTTCTCAAGCATAAGAAGATGTGGAGGTTCGCTTTGGTCCCCTTGGGAGCGACGCACAGACAGCGGCACAGGAGATCCCAATGGTGGGGTCTGTATGCAGGGATGCTCACAACCCTGGGTGGTCATCATTTTCCCCTGTTCATCTGATGCTATCTCAGTTCTCTTCCATTCACGTGGGTCCAGTGTTAAAATCTGTGTTTGGTCTATTAAATTTCATCAAGGTTTAATAGATAAAAGTTTGGACTCAAAAAAAAAAAGAAAAAGAAAAACAAACAAACAAAAAAACAGTTATTAAGTTAGTAATTGTACTATTGTTTAATGGGATTTATTAATTGCTTCAAGCCTCTAGAGTTCTAGACTAATTATTTCTTTCAGTGCACAACTAACTGAATTCTGCATGAAACCAGTAGATCTCAGCTTCTTTTTTTTTTTTCAGTTATGTTTACTTTATTTAATAGACAGCAGTAGTCTCAAAAATCTTTCTCTTCATCAGATGTTTGATCCCCTTGAAAATTTTTGGTCTCTGAGCTTGAATGTGGAACATTACTCCATCGATAACATGATTTTACTTCCTTTTCTTCAGAAGAGAGGACTAAATAGTTGTCAAGAACCTCGTCCCAATCTGGCACTGCCACTTGTCTGGGATGGCCCTATTTCTCTAACCAGTGTTCTAGCTTCATACCTTGATAAAATGGAAGAATAAAAAGGTTGTTCAGAGCATTGGTGGAATTCAGAGCTAGTTAGTAAAAATAATAGATTAATGATGAGAAAGCTTTGTAGCTTTATAGACACGTATTTGTATTCCCAGTTTTAATGAACCACTAATAAATTAGTTATCTGTACTAATGGGATGTAATAACTGCTTCAGGCCTCTAGAGTTCTTCTGGACCAATTACTTCTTTCAGTGCACAAAGCTGAATCCTACATGAATTTTTCTTAAGATTGATTTGTTTTGTGGGTCATTATAAAGTAAAACAAAAAATAACATAAAGAGCAGATCTTTCTTGATCATTGCTTTGAACTGGCTTTTCCAGCAACCATTACCACCAATATTTTCCTTTTCTTCCATGATAAATGTGAGGAATCTCATGTGTAGATGGGAGTAGGGAAGTGAGTGAGGAGACACAAATGGAGCATCTGGCCCTCTCCTCAAGAGCTATCGGTTATCTTGGAGTACCCTTAGAATCCAAAGCAATTTGCTTGTTTGGAGGCAGTTTTGGAAGGCCTGGCACAAAGGAATTTAAGAGATGTGATTTGGAAGGACACCTGAAAAATACCTGCTCACCAAAAATATGATCTGCAAGCTTCCCACGGGGACTAAAATTCTACCATAAGAGTTAGGTCTTTGAACTAAAGGACTTAATTTCAGTTTCATAACATTTAAATAGAAGTAGAAAGGACTTAATTTAGCTACTTCTAGCCATCAATATAACAACATAAATGAGCATATCAGATAAGATTCATTCACTTAACAAAACTCTATTAATTAGGATGTTAAATAACTAATTTTGGAACAAGAGGAAGATATAAGGAGAAAAAAATAGCTCCAAAACAGAGTTGCCCACTGAGAAGAGAAAATCAAGGTTTGAATATCAGAGGGGAATAAGAGCTAAAGCAGATAAGTACTTCAAAGGGGAAGAAACTGTGGGAAGAGAAAGAGGGATAAAATTTTCTTTTGTACTTTACTAGTTCTCTCTGAAAGCCCCAGTCATAGAAGAAAATATGCTCTTGGTTTTACTTTAGGAACTGAGAAACAATTATTTTGGCCCAAAATAAACATCTGAGAAAAAAAGAATGGTATTATATTAACTGATGTCTTATTTTCATCTTGCCTCAGCCTCACGTGGAGGCCCTGTAACGTGGTGGAGCAAGCGGGCAGAAGGCATATGAAACAGTAAATCCATCTGAGGCAACATGGCAGAACAGGCTGAAAAAAGATGACCAATGGACAAACCTCTGAAGGCAGCAGTTAATGTATCCAATACAGTCCTATCTCATACTAAGTTATGTTAATACCTGTTTTCACTTATATTATAGGTGAGAATGTTTTCTCCTTAGTCCTGACATTTTCTTCTTTGATGTGGGAGATCAAATAGTGTGACATTTCTGGCTTTTTGCTGTCTTTGCTCACAGAGATATAGATAAAGTAACTTTTCTGAAATTGGTAAATTTGCAAAAAAGTAAACCAGAATGCTTAGCTCTGAGCCTCCTTCTCCTCCCCTGAAAGAGCTCCTTCATGACAAAAGTCTGATCTGGTCAGGCTCCTACGGAGACCAGGCTTGATCTAACTTTATCTGTAACTAGGTGGGAAGTTCTGCTTAACTTTGTGGTTCCATTAACAGGCCCATTTTCTCCACCTTAACTTTTATTTTTGCCTCCATCTGAAACTCCTTTGTCTTATTTTAAAGTTTGTTTAGAACCTGGGTGGGGAACAAGATGCTATTTTTTGGCCCCACTCAAAGACCCAAGTCTTCAGTTAAGTCTATTAAACATAAGTGTTGAGTAAACTGTGCTTTAGGAAGTAAAAATCTCTATTTTGTAAGAGAAGTGGTTCAGAGAAAGCTGTAGAAGTATAAGGGATATAAGATGGCCTAAGGTGATCTCAGTAGAGGACCAAAGCAACAGTTCAATAGAAGAAATGCTGAGTAATAGAGAAAATAATAAACTCTCCGAGGGAATTATCTAAAGCACCTGGGGAAGAAATAGGAGTTGTACAACATGGGTTCAGATAGTAAATGGAGGGTCACCCTACAAAACTGTAGAATTAGACACTGACCTGGCTTAAATGTGCATTTTCCTCAGGTGTCAGGCTCTGGGACAAATGTGTGTGTGCCAGTTATTAATCTATTGCCTCTTAACTTCAAATCCACCTTTACTTCTCCACTTTATGATTAAAGCCAGGACTCTGCAAACTATGGTTCTCACTTGCTTTCTGGTCAATAGGGAATGCTGAGGGGCCTGAAACTCTGAAAGAGGAAGAAGCACCTTTAGCTTCTGCTTTGTTATTTTCTGTTTAGAGTTGTCAGAGAGCAGCCTGGAAGAATGTGGGGACATAGTGTTCCCCTCAGCATTCTCTGCAGCATTCACCGACTCCAGGCTGGCCTCAGGATTCTGTGAGGAAGCCTCAGGATTCTTCTTTACCCAGTGCCAGACAATGTTGTTGGGGCAGCCATGCCCCTGCTCTGAGGTCGTAATTTCAGCCTTCTAAAGGTATCCCTCTAAATTCCTAAATTCCTTCCTGGTCCACTTACCCCACAGTCACAGTCTGCAGTTGCTACCTCTGTTACACCTTCAGGTTTTCTTTACCCACCTTTACCACATTTTACCTACTTAATAATTATTTGTATTAAATTTTCCCTGTTCAAAATATGTGTGGTTTTTGTCTTCTGACTCAAACTTAACTGATATAAGGTCACATTTATAATAACAGTCTCAATTTCCTAGTAACTTTTCTCTATCTATTAATTCAGGATGTCCAGTTCCTACCAATTCCAATTCCTACCACCACAACCAGGTATTTCTGAGATCTCACAAAGTGTATTATACAGACTTATGAAAAAATATGTTCCCAGTGGTATCTCTTAGGTATCAACAGACGCAGAGTATCATACAACAGGGAACCACAGTTCCCTAGGGGCCACCACTGGACCTTCATATAATTAAAGCTTCAGTTCTATGGCAAAGCACAGTAGGAGTTCTGTTGTGTTTTATTCAGGAAGAAGATTCACAAAACAATGATGCTGGGGCCCTAATGCTTTACAAAGATTGTAGGAAAACTGCGTTTTATGATTTTTGTTTTTTTACATCTCTCTCATACTAAGTCTCCATAGGATTCAGACATGTGCTCAACAGGAAGTTGAACAAGTGATGGGCAATATGCTGACCTCGAGATTGGCACTACTCTTCTGTGGCTAAGGTTCACTTATTAAAACACACTTAACCTTCTTTGTCTCTCAAGACAAGTTCTTCTAAAAGTTCTCTCAATGCACAGGAAAAGTGCCCATCCCACCAGTTTTCCAGACAAATTACATTATGTTTACATCTCACTTAGAAGCCCTCCACACTTGTAAAAATGTACAGAGATGTAAAGTAGAACAGTATGGTTTAATAGTTCAGTATAACTGGAATATAAAATGACAGACAATGGAGAGAGAAGGCAGTAGCAGAAGATGAAGTCTTTTAACTAAAAAGGGTTTGTTTATGAATGTTAACTCACACTTACCTTGTGGACAATAAGAAGCAATGTATATTTCTTATAAATAGAACTGGATTCAGAGAATAGATGGGCAAAAAGAGGAATTAATCTAAAAAAAAAAGAGAACCCCTTACTCCTCACCTTTCTTTCTCATGGACAGAGACCATCAACAGAATCTGGGTCAATATTGATAAAATACATTAAATTCCTCTTATGAAAAAGTGTCCTCTAACACAAAACAGGATAGATTAAGCAGTTCTTCTCAGTTAATCTGATTTTTAAAATATAACATTGAACATAATCTCTATTCTTACAAAAAACAATGAGTTTGATTTTCAATAGATGCAATTCACAAGTTCTTCATCCATTTTTAAGAAAAATGACCATACCTTCCAAAGATGACATATGAGAGTTCAATACACAGGAAAATCAACATAGGAATCTATTGTTAAATATAAATGGATGAATTACCTTCTTGGATGAAATCGAAATAATCTTTCTATATGTTAGTTCAGTAGATTTCCTAAGATGCATTTAAATGACTGATATTTTTTTCTAACAGTTATATGATTTGTGCTTCTCCACATCCTGGAAGGGGAATATACTGAGATTGAAAAGGATCTGACAAGTGGGGGCCCTGATGCTTAAACTTCATGAGTTTCATCTTAAATTCACTTCTGGAGCCAGGAATCACATATATTTTTTTTTAATTTTTAAGGATGACTTTACAAGTTTAAAATGTTCATTTAAATTAGTTGTAGATATAAGGTTAAAAACTCCAATAAGATCATATAAATTACTTCCAAGTTTCGGCTTTGTAAAATTTGAATTACACATGTTGTTGAGTCTAAGAGGATATGATAGACTTTGCATTAATCTGTGAAACCTCCTAGAGAAATAATTAAGGTCACTTCCCTTACTAATAAATGATAAGGGACCTCAACACATTCATACCTCAACACATATTTGCATATATGCTTTAAATATACCACTAGTTATGTAACCCTGAATAAATATCAATCAGAATGCCTGAATACCAACAAAATTGCCCATTTCATATAATCTTTTGCATTTTTCAAAAAATTATATTACCTATGTACCATAAATCTGATTACACAGTAAGAAAAAATTCTGAGAATAACAAAATACCATTTAAAGCGCTGTCTTACAATAATTCACTTAAGCATGTAGAGTACACAATGCAGTTCCTAAGAATAAAATTGTAAAGTAATCTTCTTTATGTTTTAAAAAAAAAAAAGCGAGGGAGGGGGGAGAATGGCATTCTAAGATACAGCTGCATAGACTATATGATGAATATTCAACATATGAGAGACTAATTTGTCTTTACTCCATCATTAAGCATTTTTGTGACAAGCTGGGTATTCATCCCATTAGGGTTTTTGTGTATATGTATTCTTTTTGTCTAGTGCTTGCTCATGCCCTTTCCTGACATCCTGCAAGACTAGCCTTTTCTTTTCTTTTTCAAATTTCTGATTACTCATATTGTTAGAAACTCACACTCAGAGAACTCTTTTTAATAATAGGAAGACAAAACCTTTATAAAAACTCTCATTCTGCCACCAAAAGCTTGATCTAATAACTTTTTCCTCGATCCACTTTAAAAAAAAAAAAAAGGTATAAGATATAAATGGAAGATTTTCATTGGCAAATATACATTCTTAATTATTTTTGTTCACTAGGATTCCACCTCCTTTATACTTTAAGATTACCCCTAATTCAGGAAAAGATGACCCTTGTTTTACATCTGAGCCTACCACTTCAAAGATTTCATCTTCTTAAAGTAAATTATTCTTTTCATACATCCTCCATTGCTATATACAAGATGAAACATTTGACTGGGGGGCTTGATCCAGTTTTAGGTCACTCACTGAAAAGACATTCACCTAATAGCTCATTGAAATCAATGTCCAAAATGGATTCCTAGTGTTAAGCTGGAAAAGAACACAAGTAACAGTACTAAATTCTGATCTCTAGAACCTCTGGTACACCCCACTCACTGAGAAGCTTACTATGAGTTTTTTCTGTAGACTGGAAGTGTGGCAAACCTGTGCACTAGAAGGTTTCCTAGTTCCTTTCCAAAAATTTGGTAAGAAATATTCTCCATGTTAAAAAAAAAAAATCTATTTGAAACTACATCATCAACGTAAGGCAGAGTTGTGCGCCCTACATTAATTATGTATTCAGTGCTTCTGAGTTCATGACCAAACATCAATACATGTTGACACATTTTCTGTATTTGTAAGTTAAGGCTTAGATCCGAGTGTTATCAATAATGGCCCTGCTACTCCATTCAAACTCACCAGCATCTCAATTTTACTTCTAAGAGGCATCCTCAGGAATTTATGCAAGCTAACAATTTTTTAAAAAATCTAATTTAAGTCTACATTAGGGTTAAAATCACCAAATGTCTCACCTCTTCTATTGCCCCTCTCCCTTAAAATACTTACACTAGAAAGTGTTTTGTTTGCCACATAACAATGTGTAAACAGGTGGCTAACCTCAAAATCATATGTGCAAAGTGATCACTACGAAGTTAAACAGGAAATAGAATTGCCTACCAATATAAATAGCAGTGACTAGTAAATAAGAGAGACAAATTTCAGAAATGCATGTTTTTCTAAACAAAAGTAAGTTAGAATGGCACATATTTACCATAAATATCCAGCAACATAACTTAGCCTGTTTCACTGAACATCAAATAGTTGTTAAAATAAATGTGATAATTTAATGGTTTTCCAAAAGACATTGATTTCCCATTAATAATGCACATACATGAAAAAGACAAATATAGAAATCTATTTATGTAGAAATGGCATGTTAGACACAGTTTTATAAGTATGTCTAATCAGAATTTGATTTTTAAGAATTTAAAGGATGTATACACGCCTATTGTCATGAAGTGTAAAAATTTCTTCCTTAAAAATAATGTTACAAGAAAAATTCAACTAATAATACCAGAAATGGAAGGATGAACCCTGGTTACCATGAGAGCTTCCTAGAAAACATTTATTTCTTTAAAATTTTGGCTTTTTATTAAAGAATCTTTTAAAACATTAGGCTGTTTTATTCTGTTAATATAGAGTAGAAATTATTTTACACGTAAAATCTAGTTGATTTATGTTCCTAATGTATTGATTTCTGATTACTTAAGGTTTTACTGACTGAAGTCTAAATGGCACTTGAATCCTAGTATGTGTTATGTCCAAATTAGAAAGGTTACTCTAGTTTAAAAGTATGGTTTTAATTGTTCAATAATAAAATATTGCTATGATGCCACATTATCATCAGCAAGCATATGCCAAATGAATTCTCTCTTTTTCCAGTGTTCTAGAAATTCAACTGAATATTGGAATCAGAAGAAACACAACTCCAATTGGAATATTTTTATACTCTAGTTCACCTTACATTCATCCACACACACATCCTAGTCCATCTTCCAACCTAAATGTAATTTTTAAATAAAGAAAGGTAGAGAATGTGCTCTAAACAAAACAAAAATAAAGGTGAGATTGTTGTATGCCTCACAATAGTGCTGAAATTGTGGTTCAGATTAGTGAAATACACTAGAGATGAGTACCAAACAAGTTTTAAGCCACCCTTTTTTAGTCAGTTCTTTGCTAGGAGGAGAATTCCTTTCTCTTCTTCTCTCCCTCTTTTCCCCTTACCCTTCCCTTCCCTCTCTCCCTGCACCTTTCTCTCCCCCTCCCTCTCCCTCTCTCTCTCTCTCTCTCTCTCTCTCTCTCTCTCTCTCACACACACACTTATGTGACTGTCATATATCAAATGCTTGCATATAGGGTACATTTAATCCTCACAACATTTCCATAGTTGATCTACCAATTAATAAGGGCATTGCTTAGAAATGGCCAAATATTTCAACACCACACTCACCCAACAACCTCAAGTATCTTCAATCCTAATAAGAATCAGGAAACAAAGCATTTTATTAAAGAGCTCAAGGCAGAAAATATAGAAGTCAAAATCTGTGTACTAAAAGATCATACTCTTACATTACAAAATTTGTGTTCAGTCAGTGACTACTCATTCCTACTTCAGACAGAATTCTTCTAAGTATAGACACGATTTTTCTATTCCATAGTAGATTAAAAGCAGAAAATTAGAGAGGATGGAAAGCACACTTTTAAGACAGCCAGAAAAGTCAGCTGATTAAAGACAACTATATATACAATATAGTATCAAAAAAATTACTACATATATTATATGCAATAACGAAGAATTACAGTGGTCATTTAGCCTAAGAAGATAATGACCAATGACCCCAAAACTCCTAAGAATACCTTTTATACAGTATACACTAATGTCACATCACCTACAAGTGACTTAATTTGGTTTATTACACTTGATATAGGTAGAGAAATGGTTTTTAGAGAAAATTTTTCTGTACAAAATGATTTAAAAGTACTGTATGATAATAAAGCCTAGTTTATTTTGTTATAAAATTCATTTATGAAGAATATTGCATTCACTGATACATAGTTATTAACTGCTATATGAACTTAATATTTTTGTATATTACATACTTTCATACACGAGCCTATACAATCTCATGTACACACTTTGCATCACAGACTATTCTCTAAAAACTAAGAAAACAAAATGATATATTAATATCTTTGGGCCTGTCTAGAATAATAGGAAAGGGATTTATGTCAAGCAAATAATCAGCCTGAATAGTGAACCCCAAACCAATGAGGCTGGGTTGTTTCTAAAGTAAAAAATAAAGCATAAAGGAAAAACAGATTATGAGAGAAGGATGAAATAACTTGCGTCAAAGTGTGGCAGGAAGAAAGTAATGCCATATTAGAGAGAAAAGAGATCCATGTTATATGAAACGTACATTACATAAAAGAAGGTAACAGAAGGAAGGGTGGAAAGAAGAGAGTAAGGTCCAATATCTTAGGATGGAAAGAAACAATCAGATATCAGGCCCTTCCTAAACAGAAGGCTGCAGGGCTCCAGGAAATATGACCTATGAAGAAAGGACTGTTATCACTGTGACCTAAAAATCTTCAGACTTCCTCTGAGAAATAGAAAATTACTACCAATGAATACTCTAGCCAAAAAGTAAAAGTGTCTGCATTTCTGTTGAAAAGTAAATAACCATTAAGCCTTACTGCTTTGGCTTTAGGAACAATAAAATAACTTCAACTACTGTGAAATGATGGACTCATAAATAACTTTGTCCTAAGTATTAGAAATTAGCCTGTAAAACTGGAAGATGATTAAGGTATTTTCCTTAATCTTTCTCCCAACTCTAATAATTTCTTTCCTTTCCTTTTGTCCTTTGTGTGGAGGACAAAGCCTGTCAAGATTCATGCCTGCAACACAAACACAACTATCTTTCCTCCAGGTCCCAACCCAACTGCAGATCCATCATTTCAAATGACAATTCCATAGGAAATCAATATCTTGAAAGGAAGATTGCTTCAACTACTGCAGCGTGGACTGTGGGTACAGCCAGTGAATTCAAGAAAGCAGACCCATTTGTAGCTGCTGCTCATTCTAGCAGGATTGATTGCAGGCAACTTCCTCAGAGAAGAGGTGGAGGAGCTATTCATTTCTTCTCTTTTCAACTTGCTTCTCTCTTCTGGATCAAATAACAACAGTCCTAAATTATAAATAGCAGCAGGAGATAAACAAACACTCCGGCCCATTCAAAATGCTAAATAATAACTCCACCTGTTGTTTAAAGATTGATGTTCTTTCCATTCAACATTTTCTTTTTTCATATTATACATTACTAACAGTGGCTGAGATTCACTGATGGTACATCTCAGAATATTCCTTCCGAAAATCTGTGTGGATGCCCCAACTCACAAAGCTTCTTTGAACATTATAATCAAACATAACCTAAAAACATAAAAGCTTAAAATCTGAGAATTTTTTCCTGCCTCCAACATTTTAAACCGATATTACATGTTTGTAAAGTACTTCTTTTAACTTATTTTATTTTTTCTGAGTATGTGCAATACATAATTGAAGAAAAAATTAAGATTCAGAAGGCAAGAAGTACAACCAATATGTCTATTACCCAAAAATAATCATTATATATTGATCTATTTCATTTTAATCTCTGTCTATACAATTGTTTTTACATAGTTAATTTCATACTGAAGATACAATTTTATGTCCTTTACAAAACCTTTTAAATTACAAACATTCCCCTTCAGCCAGGACACTGATCATCAATATCATATTTCAGGGTTATATAATAACTTATTTTGCACAAGTATAATAATCTACTTAAACCATTTGACTGCTGATATTTAAGATGTATCTAATATAGTATTTTGTTATTAGACATAACTCTTGAGATAAATACTACCATGTATTTCAAAGATATTTGACACATATTGATAAATCACTTTTTAAAATTATTGCCAATGTGCCTTTTTCTGACACATATTTTTTTAAATAAAACTCCTTTTGCTGATCCCCAATGTAGATCATCAGAACTCTCCAGATATCTTTATGTCAGTGTATGAAATATGTTTTCTCTAAGAAGAGCTGAAATGGAGAATGGTTTTATATTACTGAGTAAATCAGCCAAAGAGCAAAGACACAATCAGTTTAATCCCCAGAAATTTGTCTTATGGCACATGAGTTGTCAGATTCCCTAATACCAAAGATATTAATATTAAGTACATGGTGTGAATCAGCCTTCGATCCATATTAGTACTTTATATGTACTTTCATTTGACAAATTGTCTAATTTAAGAAGAGGCTGAAGGTGTTAAGTGGAAAGAATGGTGACATGACAGCCAAGAGCCAAGGCTCTAACAAACTCTGGCCCTGGACAAGTCAGATAATCCTCCTCAATATTAGTTTCCTCTGTGAACGACTTGATTGGGAAAATTAACCTCTAACTTTCTGTGGCATTTTAAAATTCTGTCATTCTCCGTCCTGATTTATATGTAGCAGGACAAGATCTGTAGATTTTTCCCCTCATTTTTCTTACTGCTCTCCACCCATAGATCCAAGATATTCATTAGCAAAAATAGAGAGAGGAATATAGACCAAAACAAATAATTCAAATAGACTTAAGCATAGATATTAGTCTGAAATTCAAAGGTCTTTCTATTTACAAGAACCAGCAACTCAAAAAAAAAAAAAAAAGATGTGTACTAGAATTCTAAAAATCTAGCTTTGCTTATCAGGAGCAAGGACTGGGAGCAAAGGTTTATAGCACTGCTTATCAAACTGCTTAAGGCCCACTAGTAGGTCAATTTCCTGGGTCTAGACTAGCATGGTTTTTTTGTTTGTTTGTTTGTTTGTTTGTTTGTTCGTTTGTTTTCCCTAATGAAATAGAATATAATGCACCGCAATTAGAATAAGGAGGTAAGGGTGTAATTTCTGGGGTTGTTATGAAAAATAAGTTGGTCACAAAGAGTTTCTAACAAAAAAAGTTGAAAATATCTGTTTAGATTATAAACCACATTGGGGTGGGTGGAGGGATATGCTTATGTAAATCCAGTTGCCCAGAATATTTGTATGTGCATATGTGGGATGGAGAGAGAACTTGGAGATAAATAGGGGAGTGAAGCTACGTGCAACTGTTGCACCGAGCTCTTCCATTTCCCACTGAAGGCTTGAAACCCAAAGAAGTGAAGTCTACAGAAACCATCAGACTTTTGAAAATATGAAGGCTGTAAAGGATCCATTTCTTGTCTAGATTTTAGAGAGGCAGCCTAGACGTGTAATGCTTGCCAACATGGAGCCATTGCTTTTGAGAATAAGTTACAACAGGGCAGGTCTAAACAGAGAAATATCTTGAGATTCATGCCCACTTCATCACCCTTTTTTGAATTTTGTGGGATATGGAGAGATTCTGAAAAGACTCTCCTGCTCAACCACAGAAGTAAGGTGGAAATTAGGCTATGGCATCCTAGAAGGTTAAAGGAGTGAGGAGTAAGGGGATTTATTGCTTCCCAGAATAATCACTGCACTTTTGCTGACACTAAAAAAAACAGACAGCAAGTTATTCCAGCAGTGAAGACAACAGATAGGAACCCCAGACCATATTCTTACCCTCTAATGTCAGGAAGATATGGAAGTATCCAAGAACCTAGATCATCCTAGAGAAAAGGAGCAAGAGAGGTGCCTTAAAGTTACCTGATTTTATCCAAAAAGTACAGCTTTAAACTGAAAGTTACTTCGATTTGGCAAGCTTTTCATCACAGTGGAAATGGGGGCTTAGAAAACATGTCAAGTTCATTTAAAAAATAAAAAATTTGAGTTTGTAACTTTTTATTCACTACATATCCCTCTTTAATTAGATTTTAAACACTTTAAAAAGCATAAAATATCTTATTTGTTTTTAAATCACTTTTAGTTCTTAGGCCAATCTCTTTCACATAATTATTGCTCAATAAATGCTATGTTCAGGGCTTCCTAACCTTTTTATTGGCATGACATATATAAAAATTATAATTAATATTGTGTGCTAGGTAAAGTGGAAGAGGGTGACCTGTTCAGAGTCTGAGATCACCACATGTCCCGCTGATGTATCTGAAGACTAAGAGAGTTAATCAATAATTGTGCAATCATTTCGAAGTTGTCTATTGCATTACTAAATACAATTTACATAGCAGATTAAACTCATTTGTGTGAAACATAACATGGTACCACAAATATAATACCACATTTACCAAACTACACACAAACATTGTTAGCAAATATCTGTGGTTTCTTGTTTATCAAGGAACCAAATCTTTCAACATCTTGTAAACATTTAGAAAACTTCTGTACACAAATTTCTACAGTGCTCCCTGTGTGTCAGCACATCAGACTGATAATGTAATACAGGACACAAGAACTCAAAAGATTAATTTATGCAAAGTATGAATCATTATTTCTTAAATATTTCATAACTAATCAGCAATACTTCCTTTCTTAGCAATGGTTCCATGAACAAACCCCTCAGTACACAGAAAAGTCAGAGGTCCTATTGCAATCAATTACAAATAGGTTATATATTATTTTTTCTATTGGTTTAAATGCCATGATTTTTCCTGTTTTGAAGTGTGCTTTTATTGCACTCAGGATTGTTTTATTACTCTAAAAAGCCATTTGAGTCATTTTACTGAGTGACCACATTGATTCCTTTGACCTCTAGTGAATAAATAATATTCGTTTTTAATGACCTATTATTTTTCCAGGAGATCATGAAAACTTTTAAATAACTCTTGCTGAAATTCATGTCAATCAACTACAAATAAAAATACAATATAAAATTTTGACTACACATAATAAAAATATTCCATCATGTGTTGGATAATGAGTAATTTTTTTCTAGAAGTTGCCTTCTCCAATTGCAATGGCAGGAGATAGGATCAATGAAGGCATGACTTTCTTTTAATAATTAGTCAAGAATACAGCCATATGGATTTACTGATTTCAACTGTATGTTCGAACTACTGTGAAAAAAAATTTAGTTACCTTTTTGAAGGTGAATGTTTTGCTGGACACAAATAACTTACAAAGTCTGTTCCAGTACCAACTTCTCCAAAAAGCCTTCCCTGAGCATCTACCCCAGAACATCTCCCTCTTCTTGAATCCAACAGCACATAGCATCCGGACTGCTCATATAGCACCTATGATATGTGTCCTGACAAAATGATTCAAGAAAAGAGAGCCTTCATCCCAAAACAGAAGAGATATCAAAATATTTTAAATTATTCAATAAAGGTCATAGCCATATTTACAGATCTGTTTATCATTTATATTTTAAAAATTTGTTCCAAAGGGAGCCAGAAAACTGAGTACTGTTAGAACTAATGGAAACAGCAAAGTGCTTTAGTGGTGTTAAATCTCTCATTTTAAGGCTTCGCTTCATGAATATTTTATTTATTAATATATACACCAAAAAAGTAATCTACATATGCGTGTGTGAATTCATAGCAACGTGGCTTGCTCTTTCATGCAAATTAGACTTGTACTTTACTTGTCAATATCAAAATGCCTGTACTAAACAATAAAGTCATTTGTAATCAAAAGTGTATTTCTCTAAAACAAGAAATGCATTGGCAATGCTTGACAGCATGTTTATAAACCTTTAGTAAACACATCAGCTCCACAAAAGGTTATTTATTTTCATTTTTCCTCCTCTCTCTTTTTCATAACAATGAGTTAAATTTTCATTGCAACCAATGTACAAGGCTAGATAACCCTAGTGCATAAATTATAAAATGCATGTTATGGGTTCAGCACTGTGGCTAGCTCCTTCTAAGGGCTCAATAAAAGTCTTATTTTGGTGGTAAATGTCAGAAATCTATTTAGAACTGCCTAAAAGGACAAAAATGAATTATCCAAAGGAAATTAGCTTATGTTATGAAATCCAAAGAATAATTGGACAACCAAGTTATGGGAAAAACAAAGAAGAATCTGAATCTTTGGGGGAAAAAATGAGAACAAAAACTTAATTAACACATTAGGTCACACTCAGTTCTTTCTCTTGCCTCTCATCAGCCTCACTCTTTCTAGGTACAGATGCCTTTCTAAACATACACTCATCATATCGATCAGCAATCCCACTCCTACATATTTACTCAAGTGAAATAAAAACTTAGTTCACACAAAACCTCATACACAAATTTTTATAGGAGATTTACTCATCATTACCTAAAACTAGAAAAAAAAAACAAATATGTCTCAACTGAGGAAAGAAGTAAACTTTGGTACATGCACATGCTGGAATATTACTCGGTAATCAACAATAAAAGAACATGATAAAAGCAACATGCTTGCTTCTTAAATTTATTTCACTAAGTGGAAGAACTCAAACTTAAAAGGCTACTATATATGATATACTATATGATTCCATTTATATAAAATTCTTGTAAATGCAAAACTACAGAAACAGAAAATAAATCAGTCATTGCCAGTGACTGATGTGGAGGAAATTCTCAACTACAAAGGAATAGGGAGGAATTTGGGGGATGGGAGTGCCGAAACTATTTCCATTTCTTTATTGTGGTGACATTTACAAGATTTTATGCATTTCATAAAATCCATAGGACTGTATATTAAAATGGGTAAATTTTACTTTATGTAAATTATACTTTAGCAATTTTTTAAACAAATGACAAAAATGACTTAGAAGGAAAGTGACAAATATTGAAGAGAGAAAATTCTGAAGACATTGTTTTACACAATCCAAGATATAGATCACAGGTGTCCCTGAAATTAAAAAAAATAATAATAACAAAGCAAAGAGACAGAACAAAGACTAAAATCTAATATTCAAAAAAATCTTTTTGAATTAAAGATTTGAAACTGCATATTAAAAGGGCACACATATACCAGGCAATTTAGATTCAGAACTACTATTACTACTATTACTATGTATACTCCAGTGAAATTACTAGACTTTAAAGAAAAATCTTTGAGTACTTTTTAAAAGCATTTTTTAAAAAGAAAATAATATTAGATTATCATCACACTTTGATAGCAATGTTTTACGCCAGAAGAAAATGTAATATTTGAGAATCTCAATGACAGAAAGTGTGTGCCAAGGATTTGATATCCAGCAAAACTGACTTTCAAAAAAATACAGCATAAGACAAACTAATATCTACATTCAAGAGTTCGGAAACACTCTCAAGAGTATTTCCTGAGGAATCTACGAGGGAAAGAATTCTCACAACCAAAATAACTAGACAAATATCAGCATGAGCACTGACGGTGAACATTGTTTATATTTGCACTTAGAACTAAAATAAAATGAATTAAGTTAAGAGGAAAAGAATATAGCATGTAATTGCTATGCACTCAGACCTTATGCACTTCAACCACTAAAAAATAAGCAAAAATTGAGGACAGCATATGCAAAACTCACTTATTACTGTTCCATAATCATATTGATAGTGCTCATACTAGTATTATCATTCTGAGACTGTTGTCTGTGTAATTCAAAATAAAGAAAATAAGAAATTATAGCATAATTCTAATTCTGTCATCTCCTATGTCCTTGAAAAGAAGTAAAAACCCTGCAATACTTAAACTGATTTGAAAATATCAATATAAATTCATGAAGCATATTATCTTTGGATATGTATATATTTAATGATATATATATTTGTTTGTTTCTCACCTCTGCCTACACATTTAATTTTATTAAAAGATCTAGAAGCAACAATCACTCCAAGATAAATAAGCATCCCTAGCACCTAGATTTTAATCTTGAAATCCAACTTTCCACTAAATAATCCAGAGTTTGATTTCTTGGAAAAAGACTAATTCTAGGACTGAGACAGGAAATATACAAGATAAGCTCGGAAAATCTTGTCAAACTGGGTAGAAAGTAAGACAGAAAGTAAGAAATCAAAAACCACTAAACATTCATAAACCAAATGGAAGAGGCTCTCACTGGCCAAAAATGAGACAATCTGAGCTTTAAAAAGATAATAATGCCAATGGACTGAAACACATCAAAACACATTTAAATCTATGAGTTCATAATAATAGGAGAAATAGCCAATGGGTCTCCAGATGATGAATGGAAATCAATCAAATATCTTGGAAACTGGTAAATTAAGAGAAATAATTAAGCATCTATTCTGCCTTATATGAATCGTACCACTGGGTAATCACATAATGCATAAGGAGAAGCATCTCATAAAATTATTCCAACTGATAACTGAAAATAAAATACCAGAATTAGAATATCACCATTTCCAACCCCTAATGAACTGAATGATCAAGGCATTCACATCAACAGTTGCTAACATTATAACAAAAGAGATACGGAGAGGGAAAAATTGAGGGGGGGCGGGAAGGGGAGGGAAGGGGAGAGGTGAAGAGAGAGAAAACCAAACTGAGAAAAAAATGAGACATTATGTATCTCCTAAGGAAAAAAACACCACCACCACTAGGTTTGCAAAAGGGGTCAAACCCTTCAAGCCTTTGGAACCAGCTGCCAGTTTGCAGGAAGTCAGCAAGCAGAGGAATATTTTGAATCGTATAGCACTATAAGTATGAAATTACCAATCCAGACTGGGAAACTCTATAAATCAAATTATCTAGGTTCTTCAACAAATGAATTCCAAAGAAAAAGTAGAGGCACAGCTAATATGCAAACAATATATAAGACCATAGTTTAGAGATACACACTAGTTTAAACTAATAAACTCAATGGGGTGTATAAAAAAGATATAACTAATTTTTCAAATGAGTAAGATAATGTATTTGCAGCTCCTGTGGCTGGCAAAGGATTATTAGTCCCAACATACAAAGAAGATTTATATATCAAAATAAAAAGCAATAATTTAATAGAAAAAAGTCAAAAATCATGAATAGGTAACAAATAAGACACACACACACACACACACACACACGCACACACACAAATATACATATATATCTAATCCATATAGAAAATACTAAACCTCACTAGTTATTACATAAATGCAAATTGAATATCATTCACAATTTTTAAACTGTTGCATTTATAAAAACTTTTTAAGTAAATAATAACCAATGTGTGAGAGTATATAAGTATAGAGGTACTGTCACAGAATGTTTTCTCTACCTGATAATCCTTTAAATGGATATAGCAATTTTGAACCTATATGAATTATTTCCTTCATAGTTTTCATCTTTTTGTCTTTTGTGGAGAATTCTAGGTGAACTCCTTTGTTCAGTCTTCTTAATTACTAATTAAATCTTCATCTATGATTATTCTCCTATTCAGCCCATTTATTGAGCTTTTTATTTTGATGGTCTCTAATTAGTTGTTTTCTTTTCTAAGAGCCTATTATTTTTTGGTGGCTATTTTAGCTTCTTTTACCTCTTTAAGGATCATCAATTATACTTTCTTAAAATCCTACTTGTTCTTTAATTCTACTTTTTTTTTTCATGAATTTGGTTATCATTAAGTGTTTGGTAATATTTAGTTGCTTCCTCATCTTCTGCTTTAGCTGTACTGTGGTCTGAGGCTTCTCTTACCCAATCACCCCCTTTCCTTCATTCTTTTAAAGGAAACAATGCTGGAATAAACATTTCTCTTTTGTAGAATGTATTCACAGAAATGGGTAAAATATTTGCACATTTTACATTTAATAAATAACATCAGATTATGTTACTTGCAAGCTGAAATAATTCACACACCCACTAGCAATGTGTTAGCTAGTCTCATTTTCCCATATCATCGCCACCTTTGCTGATTTTTTTTCAAGGTGGATTTTCATCTCTCTAAAAACTATTGATGCTGTGTGAATTAGATATTATCTTGTTTGTAGTTGTACATCATACTCATTAATTAGCTGAATGAATAAGTTTAGCCTCTGGATCCCTGTTACCCCGGCTCTACTTTTTTCCCCATAGTAATTTATACCTTCTAGAATACTATGCAATATATTCTTTTATTAAGTTTACTGTTTAACAGCTTCCTCCCCCTATTTAAACAAGCTCCTCGGGAGCTGGAATTTCTATTTTGTTCACTGATATTACCAATGCCTAGAACATTGGCATTTAATTGGCACTCAACACATATTTGTTGAAGGGATAAATAAATAACCATATGAAACATTCACTTAGTATCCTACTAAGACTTTAATATATTTTTCCTTAAAAAGTCTTTTGCAAAGTACTTATAATAAAGATGTATCTTCCTATTCTAACAAATATTATTAATCCTTCCAATCATATACACATTTTAAGATGACTTTACAACAATCTACTACAAAGAGGAAATCAATATAACATAATTTCTCCTTGTAATCCATTCAGGAAGCATAAGCCACCAGCAGAAACAAGAGAACATGTGCTCATCTGTTACTGGTTTCTGACTTTAGACCCTGAGGACACTGTCTTAGAGAAAGGCCCTAATTTAGTCATAACCAATTTATCAAGCATATTAATTGTTCTGGAAGTAATAATAACCAAATAGCATTAATTTGGATAAATTAAATATTATTTGTAATTTTAATACACCAAACATCAAAAAATATAGTTTTCAATAAAGCTGACTTAATATATATCAATAAGATAGTCTCCCAGTTTTATGTTGATCTTAAAAACAATACTTCCATATAGCACTTGTAGTTTTCACTGAAGCCTCACAACAAACCCCGGGACCTAGGAGGAATAAATATTATTCCACTCGTTTTGTAGATCAAGAAAGTGAATCCAAGAAAAGTGACTAATAGGAAGGAAGAAAGCCAGCTCTTGAATACATGTCTTCAGATTCATATCTTTCTAAAAAAGCAAGAAATTAAACAAAAAGCAAGTATTTTGAATTAGAAGTAGATCTCTATTCTAACTCCATAATTCTAGCTATGGAAACATCGACCACTGAATTATCTACTCTAAGCCTCAATTCAACATATTTTTATGTGTCATTAAGCAGAAAAGGATAAGAAAACAGCCATGCATCAAAGGAAATCTATTATCCAATTATATATAGATTGAAAATATACTAAAGTGTGTTATTTACATTGTTAACTCACAGGGTTCCTCTAGAACATGACACTATTCTATATTTTCCTTAGGTCTAAGAATTCACTGTCATGTAATTTATCCCTCTGCCACCACCCAACAGGACTGCTAAAGGTGAGCCAGCCACCTAGCACTGTGCTATGAAACTGCTAACAGAATAAGGCTCTTTGTTCCAACTCTATTCTCTTTCCTCTCTTCAAATATACATCTGTGGTCAGTGATAAACCTTTCAAGTCATTCCTATTCCACCCCTATACCCTACCTCCAATCCCAAGCATTCAATTTTTTGTAGTTGTATAAAGATTAATCTGGGTAATGAATCAGCCTAAGTCACAAAGTCCCTTTCTTCCTATTTCTTCTCTCTTCTGCCCTCTTTTGCTAGTTGGTTCCTTGAGATTTATATATCAAAATAAAAAGCAATAATTTAATAGAAAAAAGTCAAAAATCATGAATAGGTAACAAATTATACACACACACACACACACACACACACACACACACACACGTACACGAAAGTGATTTTAGAGAGATAACAGGGGACCAGATCAAGTAGAACTTTGTCGTTCCCTAAAGAACATCAGCTCTAATCAGCTTAACAAACATTCCTTGAGTGCCTTATATGCTGGAAATACCAAGATGCTAGGAATAGAAAGATAGGTAGAATGCAATCTCTATTCATAAGGAAATTATAGTATATTAGGGGAGAGAGATAATTTAAAAAATAATATTGCTATAGGCCAATATATATATAGCAGTTAAAGATAAGCTCAAGGTTTTATGGAAACAGAGAGGAGGAACAATTAACCACCCTAAGGGCAGAAATCATGTTAATAAAAGTCTGTAAGAAAACATGAAATCTGATCATGCAGTATGAGTAGGAATTAGCAGGTGAAGAACAGTGTTACAGGTGTGAAAATAATATGAGTAATTTCATAGAGGCATGATGCCAAAATTTCTGTTCAGGCTACAAGCAGTTGGGTGTTTCTGGGGCATAAAATGTGCTTGGGTTTTGGACATGTGCATCAAGGTGCTTGTGAGATGATTAAGTAAAAATGCTTATCAGAAAGCTTAGGAGAAAGTACAGATTAAATATTTAGCAGCCATCGGTAGTATAAAAACATGAATATACGCACAATGGAGAAAATCAAATAAGGTAAGGAGGGAGAGCATTGTTATTTTATAAAGAGTGGTCAGAAAGTCCTTCACTTCTAAGGTGATTTGTGAGCAGAGATTTAAAATAAGTCAAAAATAAGTCATGAATATCTCAGGATAGAGCTTTCCAGGAAGAAGGAACAGCAAATACAAAGGCCCTGTTAAGAATATACTTGGATTGTTTGAGGAACAACAAAGGGTCAGTAGGAATGAAGAATATTATAGGTGAAAAAGAGAACAGGAGAAAGTGATGTTAGAGAGATAACAGGGGACCAGATCAAGTAGGGCCAAAATGGCCCTTATACAGACTTCGTTATGTGGACTTTACTCTGAACAATGTTAGAAGTCAGTAGACATTTAGATTGGAAAAGTAATATGATTTAGGTTTTAACAAACCTACTCTGACTATTGTCTATATAGCATCTACTATATGAAGCAAGAGAAAACACAGCAACTGTTTTTGTTGTTGTTTTTGTTTTTTAAGGAGGCTATGTCATTAATTCATGATAGAATGATGATAGTTTAGAGTGGTAACAAGAAATGGTAGGATTCTGGGTACCTTTTGAAAGTAGACCTCACAGAATTTTCTGAGTTTGAATATATGACAAAGAATAAAATTAAAGTTCAAAAGAAAATGAAAAGTCTCAAATAAGAAGGATCAGTCAGTGAGAAAGGATAACAAGGTAAGAATGACAACACAGAGCGAAGGAAGTATGCTTGTTTAAAGAAAGTTTTGAGAAAGAGAATGTGGCAATACTGACAAAAACAGTAGAGTAAAACAAAACAAAACAAAAGGATAAAAATATCTGTTAGACTTAACAATTTTGAAGTAGTTGTTACCTTTTGCCAAAGCTGTTTCAATGGAGTGGAAAGGAAGAAATAAGATTGCAATGGGTTGGAAGATGAATGTGGTCCAAGGAATGCAAGATAGTATTAAATGTGATCATTTCAAAACTTGACAGAGAGAAAAGAAAAGGGTTATAGTTGCTGGATAGTGGTAGTAAAAAGAACATTTAATCAGTCATATGATGTGATTAAGAGCCAGGAAGATACATGGTAATCTTTCTAATCCAGGGTTTCAAGGACAACCCAGAATGTGTCATTTCGACTTCCCAGTCATCAAGATTTAAATACAATTTTCCTGAAAACCTAGATCAAAAGAACCCCAGAAAAATAACTGAATAACTTATTCAGTAATTATCCAGGCAGAGTATAATGGATCCAAGGAAATCTAACCTGTCTCTGGGAAGATGTAACATCCATTAAATTTGTATGATATGTTATTCAGGTGTACTAGTTAGTATCTCCAGATTTAATTACCTCATCTGATAAATCCTATTCTGCTTCAACTTTGATAAGCAGATAAAAATGTTAAATTACATAAAATAAGCATGCATCTTACTTTCATTTATTTAAATAAAATTTATACAGATTAAAAGATTATTTAATTATAGTAGTCTCAATAAAACATTAATATTTTTATCTTTTAATCAAATACAATCTATTACACACAGATTATGCACTAAAGGTTCATATATTAACTTGTATTTTTTTTAAATGCTCTTCCATTGAGGACAAACAATAATAGTCAAAACTTTTAAACCTTCCACACCTATGAACTCACTTAATATATGACAAAGGAGGCAAGAATGTACAACGGGGTAAAGATAGTCTCTTCAATAAATGGTGCTGAGAAAATTGGACAGATACATGTGGAAAAAAAAAAAAAAACAACTGGACCACCTTCTTACACCATACACAAGAATAAACTTAAAGTGGATTAAAAACTGAAATGTAATACCTGAAACCATAAAACTTCTAGAAGAAACCATAGGCAGTAAACTCTCTGATATTGCTAACAGTAATTTCTTTCAGATATATCTCCTTGGACAAGAGAAACAAAAGACAAATTAAACAAATGGGACTCCATCAAACTAAAAAGTTTTTGTACAGCAAAGGAAATCATCAACAAAACAAAGACAACCGACTGGAAGGAGATATTCGCTTATGATACATCTGATAAGAGGTTAATATCCAAAATATATAAAGAACTCACAAAACTCAACAACAAAAAAAACAAACAATCCAATCAAAAAATGGGCAGAAAACCTGAACAGGTACTTCTCCAAAGAGGAAATACAGATGGCCAATAGACATATGAAAAGAAGCTCAAGGTCAGTAATCATCAGAGAAAATCAAATTAAAAGCACAATGAGACATCACCTCACACCTGTCAGAATGGCTATCATCAACAAATCAAAGAACAAGTGTTGACAAGGATGTGGAGAAAAGGGAACTCTAATCACTGTTGGTGGGATTGCAAATTAGCACAGCTGCTATGGAAAAGAGTATGTAGGTTTCTCAAAAAATTTAAAATGGATATCCCTTTTGACCCAGTAATTGTACTTCTGGGTATTTATCCAAAGAAAACCAAAACAATAATTTGTAAAGATCTATGCACCCCTATGTCCATGGCCACATAATTTACAATAGCCAAGATATGGAAGCAACCTAAAAGCCTATCAACAGATGACTGGATAAAGAAGTTATGGTTCACATAAAAAATGGAATATTACTCACTCGTTAAAAAAAAAAATGAAATCCCACCATTTGCAATAACATGGATGGACCTAGAGGTTATTATGCTGAGTGAAATAAGTCAGATAGAAAAAGATAAATACCATATGATTTCACTTATATGCAGAATCTAAGAAACAAAAAGAACAAACTAGAAGGGTTAAAGAAGTACAAATTAGTAGTTGATAGATGGTTGTGGGGATGGGGAGCACGGCGTAGGGAATGCAGTTAGCATTAATGTAAAGGCTAGGTGGAGAGCCAGAGGAGATAAAGAGCAATTAGGAGGATCATTTTATAAACTATACAAATTTCTAAACAACGTTCGGTATACTTGAAACTTATATAATAAATTTTTTTTAAAAAAGAACTTTTAAACCCTGAAGTCTCCACCAAAAAAAACTATTAGAAACAATAAACAAATACAGTAAAGTTGCAAGATACAAAAATCAATGTAAAAAAAAAAATCCATTGCATCCCTATTCACAAATAACAAAATTTCAGAAAAAGAAATGAAAAAAAAAAAAATTCCTTTTGCAATGACAACAAAAAGAATAAAAGACCTAGGAATAAACTTAACAAAGCATGTGAAGGACATATACACTGAAAACTACAAGGCCTTATTAAAAGAAATTGAAGAAGACACAAGGAAATGGAAAGATATTTCATGTTCATGGACTGAAAGAATCAACACAGTTAAAATGGCCATATTACCCAAAGCAATATACAGATTTAATGCAATCCCCATCAAAATCTCAAAGGCATTTTTTAAAGAAATAGAACAAAATGACATCAAATTTGCATGGAATCACAATAGACCCTGAGAGCCAAAGCAATCCTGAGAAAAAAGAAAAAGGCCAGAGGTAGCACACTGCCTGACTTCAAATTATACTATGAAACATCGATAATCAAAACGGCATGGTGTTGGCAGAAAAACAGACACAGAGACCAGTGGAACAGAACTGAGAGCCCAAAAATAAACCCACATATATATGGGCAAATAATTTTCTACAAAGGAGCCAAAAAAATACATGGAGAAAGGAAAAACCTTTCAATAAATGGTACTGAGAAAATTGGAAAGCCACATGCAAAAGAATGAATGAAACTAGACTGCTATCTGTCACCAGACACCGAAATTAACTCAAAATGAGTCAAAGACTTGAATATAAGACTTCAAACAATAAATTGCATAGAAGAAAATATAGGTTCAAAATTCATGAACCTTGGTCTTAGAGAGGATTTTATTAATTTGACCACAAAGGCAAGGGAAGTAAAAGCAAAAATAAATTAATGGGACTATATCAAACTAAAAAGCTTCTGCCCAGCAAAAGAAACCATCAATAAAACAAAAAGGCAACCAACTGAATGGGAGAAGATATTTGCGAACAACGCCTTTGATAAGGGGCTAACATCCAAAATATATAAAGAACTCATACAATTCAACAACAACAACAATTCCAATTAAAAAGTAGATTGAGGACCTGAACATACACTTCACCCAAGAAGACATACAAATGGCCAACAGACATCTGAAAAGATACTCAAATTCACTAGCAATTAGGAAAATGCAAATCAAAACATCAATGAGATACCATCCCACAACTGTTAAAATGGGTATCATCAACAGGACAAATAATAACAAGGGTTGGAGAGACTGTGGGGAAAAAGGAACTCTTATACACTTTTGGTGGGAATGCAAATTGGTACGGCCACTATGGAAAACAGTATTCAAGTTCCTCAAAAAATTAAGAATAAATTACCACATGACCCAGCAATTTCTCTTCTAGGTACCCACCCAAAAAATTTGAAAGCATTTATCCATAAAGATATATGCATCCCAATGTTCATAGCAGCATTATTCACAGTAGCCAAGACACGGAAACAACTAAGTGTCCTTCAGTAGATGATTGGGTAAAGATGTGGTACATATATACAATGGAATAAGACTCGGCAATAAGAAAAGATGAAATACTGCCATCTCTGACAACATGGATGGATCTTGATGTTATCATGCTAAGCAAAATAAGTCAGCAGAAAAAGTTAAGAACCATATGATTTCACTCATATATGGGATATAAAACTGAATGCAAGAAATGAACAAGACAAATGAACAAAAACTCATTGACACAGACAATAGTTTAGTGCTTCCCAGAGGGAATGGAGGGAGGAGGTAGATAAACTTAAAGAGGTTCGGTCTAGCATACGGTGATGGAAGGAGATTTGACTTTAGGTGGTGAACACACAATGCAATATACAGATGACCTATTATTAAATTCTATACTTGAAACCTACATAATTTTATTAACCAATGTCACACCAATAAGTTTAAAAAAGCTTTTAAACTGAAAGTTTTAGAGACATCAAATCCTAACACCTTCATTTATAAATGAAGAAACAAGCACAGGAAATCTTGGTCAGGTTAAGGTTACATAAATACCTATAGAAACAGGACGAAAATATGGATCCCTAATTTCAGTAATTTTCTTTCCACTACAGCAATCTATAATTCTTTTGAGTAGTCTCTGAAAAAAGTACTGGGATATCATCACCAAAATTAAATATCTAAAACCTACTGACTTCCTTCCAATACATGGCTCTGGGTGTTATTCTAAGTCTTGACATAAATCATTTCATTCAATATTCACAACTCTAAGTGAAAGGTACTGTTATTATCCCCATTTTACAGGTGGAGTAGCTAAGCCTTAAGAGATTGAGTATCTTTTCCAAGGGCACTTGGGTAGAAAGTGGCAAAACTGGAATGACATGTCAGGCTCTAGGCAGTCTGCTCATTTCCTGATGCAGGCTAAGCAGCTGTCAAGATTTAATTCGAAAAGCATTGATTGAAAGGCTACTATCAGTAAGACACTGTTTCAGGAATTGAATAAGATATGTAAAATACAGAGCTTAAAAATCTATCCAAAACGACAGATGTTATACCACTAATACAAGACAAAATAGGTAAAGAGTGTTTAGGAGAGAAAAAAGCAAATTGCATAGTAGAGAAAACAATTTCAGGGCTGGGAGTGGACATGAAAATGGTCAATATACCTTATAACCTGTTGAGATCTGATTTGATCCAATCTGTTACCAGCAGAGCCTAATGGATAACTATTTCCTTTTAATATTCTTACATGCAAAAAATAAATAAAATCTTATATGCTTGTCATTCAACTCAGCTTTTCCTCCATACCATACTCAATATAGCCATTCCTAGATGTAGCTAGCACTCAAGGCATTTCTTTTTACTGTCCATGGTGCAGAGGATAAAGAGCATCAAGTAAATAAATCAGCTGTGCAAAAGCTCTCTTAATATATCAAAGAATCCTTACAGAAAGTTATTAGAGGCTTTAAAGTCTCCATAAAATAATCCTTTTACATTCACTGTCCACTTAAGTGGCAACCTCTAAATTTATGAGCTAGCTACTTGCTTAAAAGTCATATAACTTGCTGAGTATTAATTTCTTAGATGACCCTGGTCTGCTAAAAAAGGTTCAAAGGAGAGTCAGACAAAGGAACTAACTCTTGCCGAGATTCTTGAAAACCAGCCCAAACTACTCAACAATCACTGGCCCCTCAATGGAATATTTTTGACGAATGTTTATGTTATGATTTATTGAATATTTAAGAAATATATGTATGATTTTTTAAGGCCACAAATTTTAGTTATATTTTTCTTCAACTAATTGTTACCAAATTATTTTTATTTTTAATATCCCACCTGTATAATAAACTGCACATTTTTAAAAAGCTAAAAGAAAAGCCATTGTTTTCTCTATTTTCCTACCATAAACAATACTATTGCAAGCTGATTTGTACAAACATGAAGTATGAGTGTTTGGGGGTAAAAACAGTATTGTTTCCTTTATTTCAGGTGTGGCCTAGCTGAGCTTCCATTTAACTATTTGATTGTTTTCTCTAGTATTGGACAAGGGGATTTTGCATCCTTTCCCAGTAAATAGAGTTCTGACCACTGAGAAGGTAGAAGTACACAGTAAAATCTTGGCATATACTGCTTGGCCAAACATCTCCAGAATCTCCCATAAATAAAAGAGGGACTGAAGCATCTCTCTACATCAATGTTGGCCACACAACCTTCATTTGCATACAAGGGTCATGACTTGTGTCTTACCTCTATAACATCTAGACTCTTAGATACTTAATGTATTAGTTTAAATGGAATCATTAATTTAATTAAATAAATTTACCTTAAAAAAAGGCTTTTTACTCTATAGTAAATAAAAAAATCAGTGCCGTGTCATTTTTAAAAAATGTCATAAACATCTAACTCGACACAGTTGCTTGCAAAGGCTGGCTTTCCAATTATTAAATAAGAAGACTAGCGAGTGTTAGTCAGTTATTAAGGACACATTGGAACCAGAGTGATGGTTTTTTTCTCCTCATTTTAAGAAAATATAATTGCAAAGACAGTGTCTTTTTCTACGTGGCTCGGTGTTTTTTAGTTCCGTGCCCATGTATCTTCTAAAATCATCTCAAATACCTCCAGGCAACCAATCAGATGTCTGAGCAAATTATCCAGAATTTTATAAACGCAAACCTTGACACTTCTAAGTGATCCAGAATTTAGTATCATTGTTGTCATCTACAATCTTATCCAAGCTCTCCCTTTCTTCTCTCCTCCCACACAAGTTTCTATTGTGTTTTTTCTCCAAGAAGGACTAGTCTGGTTGTCTGGAGGCACTGTTCCCACCAGGCTCCAGCACAAACTAGCGGTGACCATTACCTAGCGACTTTCTGGCTCAGTTCCACTATCAAAAAAATAATGCTGGGCCCCATATCTATTCGAATCTCCTCTAGATTTCCTTTTTCACTTCAGTGTTCTGCTCTCCAAGATTTAGTTGTTTCTCACCAATAATGAGATGCCTAAAAAGCTTGACTTCCTTGAATTTCTGCTATCCTGAACTTTATCATTTTTAAATAAATTATTTCCCTTCATTCTCCATGTTAATAACTACATTCCACTTGGAAACAAGATTCATGTTCTCAGTTCTGAAATAACTAAATTATTTTTTCTAGTTTCTACAAACTCTAACTTTGGATAGGCTATTTTTCCTTGTTCAGAATATTCTTAAACTATAACTTTCCCACATGGTATATTTCCTACTAGAAAACAGTCAAACAGTGCCAGTACAATATACTTTTTTGAAACTACAGGAAGAGCTGTATGACCTCATAAAAAAAATGTTTGCAGTGCAATTAAGATATTCTATACTGTCTTTATTGGTATCCCTTTCCCAATTATCCTAGTTTTTAAAAAAATCAAATTTAGCATTTTTGAAAATTAGAAATACCTAGTATCAACATAAAATGAGTCAGTGGCCAGGGTTAGTTATGGTACATGCAGTTGTCATTTTTCACACAACCTAACTTTTGCCAAAGTATCTCCTGAACATTACATGTGATGAAATGGCTTTTCACCCATTTTATGGGCTTTTAAAGGATCACCATGATTTTACTTACAAGTATTATTTCTAATACACTTGGCAACTGACCTGACGACTCAACAGATCATCCAGAATACAAAACAAAAGACACATACTGTTCAACTGCTAGCTGGCAAGTCCTCGTGTGACCAAGTCATGAGTGACCTAAATGCCTTCTGCAAGTATACAGGAAAAGACTGATGAGAAGAGAAAGAAAATCTTGAGTTAATGCCACACTAAAATTAGCTATTCTGTGGAGATATTAAAAACAGAACTCAGTCACTTTGGCATAGAACTCTATGCTGGGGTGTTAACCACTTTTATACAACTTAAATATTCTCACTCTAGTTAATAAATGGTGCCTACATTTGACAGAGCCAATGATTTGAATTAAAAATAAAATATACATTATATTGAGATAACCCAAATATCAATAATTCATTGAAATGGTCTCAAACTGAGATTTTTTTTTTTACATGGGGAAAACTGTGAGAAAGAGGCAATTAGATGACAGATATGGTATTCCTACAGTAGTACTGCAGCAGCTCATCATATCTACTCCAGTATCTCTTTAAGGTCTTATTTGTGAAAGGCTGTGATAAAACTGAAAGAACTTTAAATTCATTTGGCTTTTGAGATTATCACTCTATTTAACCTTGAAAGCTTTTTGCATTTTCTCATGCCTTTGTTTGCTTTCAGGAATTTATCTTCATTTTAACCTTAATCCCTTTTATATCTCCTGCCTCATCTTTGATCCACAAGGTTCAATCTTTTTTTTTTTTTAATCTGCGGTGTCTATAGTGTAGGTGGGGGTAGGGAGGGCTTCCACCTCCTTTTTATAAATGTATGTAATATAGTCATCTTAAAAAAGTTATACATTCAGATCTGTGTGTGATTAACCAATGATCATTTTATTTGTTAAACTGAAAAACAAGTATCCAAGTAATAGTTGTTCCAATATAAAGTAAGTTTCACCTGACGTTTACAACACTGTTTTTGTCAGTTATACCAACCTCAAGGTGACAGCATTTTGTCTCAAGAAGCCCAAGCATTTCAACATTACTTCTTACAAAAGTGGAAACAAATACTTATCAACTTTGCCATAAGAACCATGAGACTAGCTTTGTAATGGCTGTCTTAGAGCTCTGTGTAGAACAGCAATAGTTTAGACCAGCTTTGTACAATCAGGGGCATTTTCTATGTTAAGTATTGCAAACACTAAACATAGGATCTACGAGCTTTCCAAGGGCCTGAAAAAAATTGTATATTATTGGCTCCAAAAAATAAATAAATATTCAAATAATGTCCACAAAAATGTATGTCAACTGCTGTTCAATTCATTATACAAATTAAAAAAATTAAATCTCAAGAGCAACAGAAATAATTTATTCTTTGAAAATAGAATTATCTTAAAATTTTACCCCCCAAAATTAATATGATGCATTCAAATGGGTCCATTAAAATCAGAATTTGATATAATGAGTAGGGTCCACCAAAGTAAGTATGCCTAGGACATATGCTGTAATCACTATAGATCTTCATTCACATGTTAGCAAAGTAGTAATTAAAGACTAAAACACTGAGAATTTTGTAAAGCAACAAAAATCTGTATTAGAACTAGATGTAGGCTAGAAATTACTTTCTCACAGAGATTAAATCAGATAAATTGGGATTTCCCTGAAATCTTAACCAGTGAAAAGAAAATCCCAGGAGCCTCGAGTCTTATTATAATTGGTGTTATTCGTATCTCATTTCTTAAAACAATATGAGTAGAACAGCTATACTTCAAAATAATTAAATATGATTTATACTGTCCCAAAATTATCATGGGTATCAATATATCTATGATAGTTTTATTTTCTTTTTGCTAACAATTTAAACATGCCAAAGATAAACCAAAGCAGAGATGCTCAGGAAATGTTCCCATACAGTAGTAATTGTTTTACATTTATTTTATTTAACAACTTGGAGTGTCTAATAATGACCCCCATACATTTCGTACCTGAGAAAAATCATAGCAGAGAATTCTCAGAAGAACGTTATGGACTCTCAAGGGTCAAACTTATAAACTACCTTATATCAAACCACCACATCCTATTATAGTTCCACTTTGTTGAAGGCCCAATACAAAACTTGAAATCAAGCACCCCGGTGTTATAAGCTAGCCTGTTTTTTCACAATAACAATTCCATGGAGAGAAACTGCTCTCACTTTCTAACAGGTCTGAGACTCTAAAATGTGACTGCTACTCTTCAGTAATTTGACAGTGAAACACCATTTCTCATTTCTCTCTTCAACAAAATTGAAAATATTCTTTCTAAAAAACCGGGCATTCATTTTACTTAAATAAAACCAGTGTTGATCTCTGTGGCTTCATTTTTACCCAAAATATTTCCTCATAAAAAAAAATTTTTTTTTTAAACACATTATTTTTTTCATTCATAGGACTTGATGGAGAAATTTCTTTGCGCTACCTGTATCTAAAAGTGATATACTGATACCATAGTAAAACATGTTATTTGAGTTACACTAAGTCAGTCATATTTAGTGGCTAGCTTTCTTGGTGACCACTGATCTAGTTGCTGAGAATACAAGTTGCAATTTAAAGCCATGAACTTAATATATGGATTAGCGAATCTATGTATACAAGGACTACTGGGGACTGAAAGTTTTTAATTAAACATTTCCAGTAGTAGAAATGGAAATGAATAATTTTGAAGGTTTAAATCAGTGATGAATTACGTCACAAAGTTTCAAAATTGAGGTTATCACCCCCATTGGAGGTGTTATTTTGCTGCATTTTGAGTGGGAAACTCAGCCCATTCTGTGTAACTCAATCAGAAGCAGTACTAGGGGTGAAGTTCATTCTGAACTGCAAGTCCTTGTACACAAATTTGTCTTTGTCAAACAACCAGTGGTTCTATTTTCCCCAACTGCTGATACTTTGTTCAAGTACAATAGTATGACAAATAATAAGAAAGGCATTTAATCTTTAAGGCTTCTACATAATAAGCTTCAATTAGCTATAAATGACAGTAATGGCAAGAAATCTCCCAAAATTTCCTGGGAAAAGGGTGGGGAAAATGTGTGTGTGTGTGTGTGTGTGTGTGTGTAGCTTATCAAAGTTTTCATATTTAAAAGAAGAATCTAGATTTTTATCATTTCCAGAATAAATCTCTCTACTTAGAACCAGGTTAAAAAAAAAATTTAAAAAGGCCCCATAAGAGTGAAAAATCATAATTATTCTGTTTATTTACAATGAAACGTTAACACTTTCAAACTGTGAAGGTGCTGGAAGTGAGAGGTTTGCACTTCCAGCTTTGCACTCCAGGTTTGCACTTAGGAGTCATGAGTGGAGTCACATGTTCATTAACTTTATATCCCACAATAATTATATAAGATTAATAAAATAATTCCAATAACTATTTGACAATTCTGCCCCAATAACATAAAACATAATTTCATAAAACATAAAATTATTTGTTTTGGGGTGTCAATTTTATGTGGCCAAGCATTTCCAAAGGTTTAGAAATTGCTTATTGTCTAAGTCAGGGGTACCCAACCCCTGAGCTGTAGAACAGTACACTTATTGTCTAAGTCAGGGGTACCCAACCCCTGAGCCGCAGAACAGTACAGGTCTGTGGCCTGTTAGGAATCAGGCAGCACAGCAGGAGGGGAGCAGTTGTGGCCTGTTAGGAACCAGGCAGCACAGCAGGAGGGGAGCAGCGGTTAAGCAAACAAAGCTCATCTGTCTTTGCAGCCACTCCCCAGCGCTAGCATCACCACCTCAGCTCCACCTCAGATCATCAAGCATTAGCTTCTCATAGGAGCACCAGTCCCTGGTGCAAACAAAAAGGTTGGGGACCACTGGTCTAAGTAGTTTAAATAAATTTTCTCCCCTGGTAACTTACTTATAATTTTCATCTCGTTAGAGAAACGACAAATAAAACAAATAAAGGCCTTCATTTTTTATCAAAATTTTCAAATTCAGCATAACATAGCAAAAAAGAGTGAGCTTTAGAGACAGAATTATCTGTGTTCAAATCCTAGTTTTACACTATAAACATGTTCAAGTCATTGAAGAGGCTTGAATTTCAATATCCTTATCTGTCCAACTGGAATAACACTGCTTTGCAAAGTGGAAAAAACTAAGTAAAAATTGTGTGTGTGTATATAAGAAGTTAAATATATTTAAAATTATATATATACACATATATGTATATGAATCTGACAAGGTCTCTCAGAGATAATAACCCAAGCTTATTTTTTAAACTAAGAATTTATGATTAGTGGTGACAACTAATAAATATTTCTATATTGCACTTAAATTCTTGATTAGTACCAGTGCCCTCAATTTTATCTATATAAGCCACAATACTTATATCTAGATTTCTGTACCTAAAGGCTTCTCCATCTATAAAGTATGCTTAGAATCTGCATGGAACATATTTCTGTTCCTCACTAACTGCCAAATACTACAAAGGGGGAAATTATAAATATAACGACTGTTACTAGGATTCTTAATTTTCAGGACAACTCCCAGAAAGTGCCAAATTAACAGTGGTCACTATTCTTTCTTGAGATATTATGTAGATTAGAACTTTAAAGGATTTCCTGAGAGTTTGGAGAAACATGGCGAAGTGAGAGACGTCCCCAGATCTCTCCCCTTAAAAGATTTTCTAAGAAACATGGCGAAGTGAGAGACATCCCCAGATCTCTCCCCTTAAAAGATTTTCTAAACAATGCCCTCATGTACCACTGGAATTTATTTTTTTTATCTTAGCAAATAAAAGTATATAAATGTAAGAACAATATTAATTACTTATTTGGCTTTTTAGAGTTGATAAAATTGTCTCTGTTAAGAGTCACATTTGGAGACAGTAGCATAAGACTGTCAAGTAATAAGACTTAGTTAATGGTTCATGGATCTTTGTTAAAGATGGCTTAAATGAAATCTCTTACAGATTCAACTCTGGGAAATGCCCAACAAATTTCTTCGCACACATAGCCTTGTTCCTTCCATCCAGCTGTTGATTTGCTGTGGTTTGGTTCCCTCTTCTTGAAACATTCAGACCTTAAATCTTCTTCATATGGCACTATCTTTGTCATTCAATTCTTAAATGCCTCCTCCTCAAAGAGGCTTTGCCTGACCAGTCTACTTGAGTTACAGTCCGACTCAAACCTACATCACTTTCTATCCTATCACTTTTTATAGCTCTGTTTTGTTTTCTTTTAGCAGTTATCATTATCTTTGTCACATTCTTGTTCACGAGTTCAATAAACTTTTTTAGCTTGGAATTCAGCACTGTACAGATTAACAGCTAAAATACTACCTGGCCTATAACAAATACTCACTGAGTGTTAAGGGAAAGGTTGAATCCTAATGCCCATTACATATAGTGAAAAGGCTAAGCACTTTCTAAAGCATACTGCCTATCTAGACAGTCTTCATCCAAGTATGATTCCACCTTTATTTACAAACTGTATTGTCCTCCAAAGAATACAAATTAATGTAGTTCTATCTTTGGCCCAGTCCACCTCAGGCCATAAGTGAAAGTAAAGGAAGCTACTTATGCAGAAAGATAATAAAACAAGTTCCCGTTAGGATCGAAAACACATGTAGCCTCATAAAGTGAAAGCCTGAAACAACAATGCTAGACAGTAAATCTATGCTATAGCAAATCTGACAGATTTCTTCAGTAGGAAAAAAAAAATGTATGACAAGTTTTGTTAAATGGTAAAAGTAAGCAATATCATCATGCAGCTCTTAACAGTCCATCATGATGTATAGCTGTACATTATCTACTTCTGAATAACTACTAAAAAAAAAGGAAGA
>NW_006436298.1:30332444-30333556 GCF_000325575.1 Pteropus alecto | reverse complement strand
ATATAGAAACATAATTTTTTATTTATGTAGCCAAATAACCGTAACATCCTCTAATATTTTTATAGTTACTTCTAGGTTATTCAACTATCACAGCCCTTTTATATGCACCTAAAATATTACATTTCCAATGAGCACACAGGAAACTGGACAAGGCCATACAATTTGGACATCCAGAATTAATTCCCAATTTTCTCGCATTTTTTATCATCTTGTTTTTCTAGCTTTCTAACTCTCGATTGGCTACTTAATTTTATTTGCAGTCTGCACTTTCCTTGGACACCATTTTATTTTCTCATATTTAGTATATCTGCTTCTCTCTCAGAAAAGATAGACTTGTCCTGATCTCTAACACATTAGAGGGGAGGGAGAACTCATACTTCTTCAATAAGCATGAAAAGAATATTGTAAATCATACCGTGGGTTTTGGTTATCAGGTATGTCATACTGCATTCTTTGGTCATTGATAGCCTCTTTATGGTAACTGTAATAATTCTCAGTCAACCTAGAATTTTCTTTTGTGATAATATTTTTCTTTGTTTTATCTCACTTCCCACATGGCCAACTCTTTGAGGATAAGGACCATGTTTACTCAGCTTGGAAGCCTTTGCAACACAATGCATACCAGTTTTAAAAGATTTGTCAAATTAACTGAATTGAATTAAATTCTAGACGAATGAGAATTTTTTGTAAAATTTTAATCTCTAAGATTCCTATTTTATAGATCTGCTTTGTTTTGATTAGCCTTAAAACTCATTTAGTAGTTGTTGTCTAGCTAGGAAAACCAAACTTGAACACAAATATGTGCAAAATACCATACAAAATGTTTTATACAAGTTGATCCTGGTGGTGCATGTTAGAATCAGAAAGATTAGAAAAGGAGACAGGGCCTAGTTCCAGATGTACTTCCTGAATTAGAATTCCAGCTGGCTTGGACATACATACCTGATAAAGAACCACTGATAGAAGTGTAGGCAATTAGAAATAAAGGAGTTCGAGACATGAAGATACTTTATAAAGACATTGTGAAAATCAAATGTGCTTCATTTTGTAAAAGGGCATCATAGACTGGAAAGAGCCATAAAATGTTAAGGACTATTTTCATCAGCACCATA
>NW_006436298.1:30323282-30332419 GCF_000325575.1 Pteropus alecto | reverse complement strand
ATGAAAAGAAAGTTTGTTGAGCTCAGCCTTCAGGGATGTACTGTATCTGTGACAGACTATTTTTTAAACATCCCATGAATCTTCACTTCCTCACTCTGATTATTTTCAAATGTTAACCATTTTTTTCAACTCAGACCAACTTTTAAAAATCATCACTTTTGACCTGATTTATAAAATCCTCCTCTTTAAATCTCACTTCAATTTTAAATCCATTCAATTGCTTCTAACTTGAACTATTCTTATTAATTTTAAAAGTTCATGTAAAGGGGACATATACGTCTATTAGACTATCCAAATTGTAGACTTATATATGGTATTGATATGATTCAAGCCCTCAGAGTACCTTAAATAGTATCACTCACAACTTAATCTGAAAATATGAAATGTTTATTATATTCAAAATACTTTGATAACTGATTGATATGCTGCAATATAAAACTTCACGAGATTCTCTTTGGCCTTATGCCATAATTTGTAATTAATAATCTTAAGTTCCACAACATGGTTCAAAAACAATGGTAAATCATTATGCTACGGACGGTGATTTCTGAATTAATTTCTAAGCACCAGCAGCAATTCTGCTATTACAAGCTGCACTTAGACCATAAATTATTCTGTGGGCCCTGCTGCCTGTGCCAAATAAATGTGAAGTTACTAATATGTATGAAGATGGCAATTTGGCAAAATAATATTTAGAGCAAAGAGCAAAATTATTACCTCCTCTTGGTCAGGACCCTCTCATAGCTGAAAATGATGATGAAAAACTATCCAAATAGTCCCTGAAACACATTTGAGAAGGGCATCAACATTTGTTGAAAACCTGCTTCATCTTCAGCAGACACCTGAGAAGAAACTAGTTTGCAGCTTGACAGATTCAAGACAGGGACCAGCATCTTTCCTTGGCACTATTTTAAATTGCTATATGGGAGGGTGAATCAGTGAAACTGAGGTCAGAGGAAAAAAAAGAATAATTGCTTGTTAGAAAAGAAAAGCAATAGAGAATACCAAAAGAAAATGTTAGACATAAAATATATTAAAAGTAAACCTTTAAAGAATTCATGTACATAAGGAAATAACTTTATCTGGAGAAAAAAATTACTTCTAGGAAATAAAGACATATGGCTAGAAATCAAAATAAAGCATGACTTTTAAAAATGATATTAAAGCCTCAGGAGTCTATTCAAGAATTAGCTTTATCTACAACTCTTAAGATACTGCAAGAGTTTTAATAAAGTCATAAGAATCAAGAAAATATTTTCTGAATTTCAGCTTGATGTAAAATAGCCACCCCTTAAGGAGATATGGTGACAGCAACCACATAGCACAAGAGTTGGCAAACACTTTGGGTAAAGGGCCAAATAGTAAATATTTAGGCTTTGCGGCCAGAAAGTTTCTGTCACAATGACTGAACTTTGCCACTGTAGTGCAAAAGCAGCCATAGACAATATGTAAACAAGTGAGCATGGTTGTATTCTGATAAAATTTATGTACAAAAACGGGCAGCCTACTAGAATGACCAATAACCAGAACACTGACATCACCAAATGCTAGAATGGATGTACAGCATCAGAAACGCTCATTTACTGCTGGTAGGACTGCACGATGGTATGATCACTACAGAAGACCATTTTTGGTAGGTTCTTACAAAACTAACCGTACTCTTACCGCACAATCCAGTAATTGCTCCTTGGTAATTACCCAAAGGAGTTGAAAATACGTTTACACAAAAACCTGCACACAAATGTTTATAGCAGCTTTATTCATAATTGCCAAAACTTGGAAGCTTGTTCCTCAATAGTGAATGGATAAACTGTGGTACATCCAGACAACAAAATAGTATTCAATGCCAAAAAGAAATGAGCTGTCAAGCTATGAAAAGATATAGAGGAATCTTAGATGTGTATTACTAAATGAAAGAAGTCAATCTGAGAAGGCTACACATTGTTCGATTCCAACTACATGACATTCTGCAAAAGGTGAAACTATGAAGACAGTAAAAAGATCAGTCAGTGGTTGCCTGGGGTCAGGGGAATGAAGGAATGATAAGCGAAGCACAAAGGATTTTCAGGGCATTGTATGATACTACAATGGTGGATGCATGTCATTATGTACAACATCAACAGGGAGCCCTAATGTAAACTATACATCCTGGGTAATAATGATATTTCAATGTAAGCTAATCAATTTTATAAATGTACCACTTGGGGGAGGGAAATGTTGATAATGGAGGAAACTGTGCATGTGTCGGGGCATGGGGGTATACGGAAAAAACTCTGGACCTTATGTGCAATATCTCTATAAACCCAAAACTACTCTAAAAAATAGTCTATTAAAAGAGGAAAAAAGAAAAAAACAATGAGCAGCTAACTAGACTTGGCCCACAGCCTGTATGTAGTTTGATGACTCTGCCTTAGTATGTTAATCCTGGGTCAGGAAGCAGAGGACACATTCTTGCTGCTTCTGAGATCCACAAACCTCCCTCTTCTCAGTCTGGGGAATCTCACCTTAGTCAAGAAAATCCTCCTCTGTCTCATTATTTTTCTCTTAGAGACCATCTCTCTTCTATTTCTAGAGACTTCAGCTTCGGAAATCCTCACTAGAATGGAAAGTGCCATGGAGCAATGTCAGCTCTGCATAATATAATTATCATGTAGTCACGGCAGCTTTCTATTCTCATCTGAACAATGGCAATAACGGTACCCATATCGTAGGGGTGCTGTGCGAATTGAGTTCCCACCTATAAAGTATTTAGTAAAGTCCCTAACATACATAAGATATTCAATAACATTTTGCTATTATTTACATATATATATATATATGCTGTTCCATAAACCTTCTTTGAGCAAAGGAAACACTTAACCTTTTTCCTGAACATAAAAAAGAAAAGGAGACATTACCAGGAGAGAAACATTTCTAAAAATGCAAAAGATTATCCTGCCGCACAGAGTTGACCCAACATGGCACTGACCAGAATCGTAACTAGAATGTGATCACCCTAAGATAACAGTTTTCATTCACTGTAACAAAAAGTCAAACACACCAATCTCTACGCAATTTATCAAAACTCTCACATTTGTCTATGGATTGAGAGAGGGCAATATAGTGACAATGCAAAGAGACAATAATAAGGCGGTATACATCAGCCACAGCATCTTCAGGGAGCGGCAGGCTGAGGGTCAACACAACTTTCCAGGTCACCACCAGGAGAACACAGCTGGATCCAACAAACCAAAGGCAAGTGAATATAACTTTGACCATCACCCACTCCAGCTAAAAAAGAGCCATACAGCTGTGTACTGAATCCCACCCAGAGAGGCTGTGGGCAATGAATCCTTGAAACGAATGTCTACTTCAACACAGAATGAGCAAGTATATAATCCTGACTTTTCCTATTTGTTCAATTGAGAAGCAAACTCTAATTTCCTGACCTAAGAAAGCACACATATGGGTTTGCATTTTAAAGTTCTAGTTTTCTGCATTTTGAAAAAACTTACTCATCCTGTGGACTTTGGAAATATTGACACTCATGGTCAGTTTTATGCACACAAGGTGTTGGCAGTTCTGGACACAAAGGATAATTTATATTATGTATCGAACTAACGCCATCCAGATTTTTAAAATTTTGTTTAATTACATTCAAGTTGCTATTAATTAAATGGCTTTAATTACAAATAATTTACTTACTTTGGATCCCAAGATATCTTAACATGGACAGTACATATTCAAAAACTGGGCCACATCAACTTAAAAGCAAGTTCAAATTATGAAAATAAAATTCATGCTCATATTACTGCCAAGATGTAATCAAATATATTTTAACATATTAAATAACTTATGATTGTTTTATTTGACTATCTTTTAAAATGCCTAAGTTCAATCTTTCTGCCTATTCATCCCTTCATTTTATTAACATTTTGAGGATACTAGAGAGCAATAGTGAAAATATCTGCTTTCTTCCCACCCAGCATTACTCCAACTTTTAGTATTTGGAATATTAACTTTTCAACTATAAGTTCAGTCTTAGGTCAGATGCAAGAACCAATTTCATGCCATAAACTCATAGCTCCAAAGTTTACCATCAAGTCAGCCTGCGCATGGCTATTCATAGCAGCACCTAGACTCTTCTCTTTTAACGTGAACATCTACTTGGTTTACTGAATCCCAAATATAATAATTGGTTCCTGATCTTTGGCTCAGACATCTAAAGTAGGGTCTTGATTCCCTTCCAGAAACCTTCTTTTCCTGTCTAGTCCACCTAACTAAGATTTCTGTTTGTCTTGAATTCAGATTCATACCTGCCTCTAAGATCTACTACTTTACCTGTTCAGGACTATACAGCCTTCTCTTCTCCTATCCCTACCATATCCTATTTAACACATTCTGCTCCTAACTAAGACTCTCCTCTGATAAGATGCAGGTAATAGGGGTCAGATGTTAGTATAAATCATGACTATGCAAATCGTCATGGCTAGGAAAATAAGGCCTGCAGTAATTAGGGATTTGCTTTAACTTATGTTGTCAGGAATAAATGTTGAAGTAAAATGCTTTCTATGAACACCCATAATATTAAAAGAATGAAAATGTCTGTGAATTTTCTCAAATTTGCTAGATGTAAGCTTTCACATAAACTAACCCAAATTATAGTCACCTCTCAATAGTCCTGAATGATTAAGATCTTTATTTAATTCATCTAAGGAAACTCAAAATTGTTGATGATACCTATAGTATCCATATTATTTTATTTGCTGATGTTCCCCTTCCCTAATAGCTATCACTTACCCCACTAAGTTTCAAGTAAATATACTGACCCATTTATATTTCCAGGGTGATATTCAAAATGTTCTAAAATACCATGGGTACTAACCAATTAGAATGGAGGCTGGACATGACTTTGGACACAATACACATTAAAAAATTTTTCTTCCTCACATTATACTCCAGTTAAGTGCTCTATGGACATCCTCCACACTGATTCAGAAAGTCAGGCTCCTTCCTACTAGTGATTTTTTGATCATTTGCATCCACTCAGGATATGAAGAAAGAAAGCAAAAACATGAGGATGGAATACTTGCTCTTAATCATCTTAGACTGGAGGTGACACACATCACCTTCTACACATTTCTTTGGCAAGAAGGAGTTATATGTCCCAGCAAAACATAAGAGGTTTAAAAGGTATAGCCTAAAAGTATATTCAGTGGGCACAAACCACTGTTTCCACCACATATAAAATATATTAGAAGATAAAAAATGCTATGAAAAAAAAAATGAACAAAAGTATGGGGCAATTGGAGTGCTGGGAGCGGGGAATCACAAATTTAAACAACTTGCTCAGAGTAGACTTCACTATATAGGTGACAATTGAGCAAAGGCTTGAGGGGTAAATCTACATATGTGTCTGGGGGAAAAAAAGCAGCAGTTCAGGAACAGTCAATTCAAAGGTCATGATGTGGGATAGTGCCCAACAGATTTAAATAAAAGTAAGAAGGCTCTCGTGCTTACAGCAGGGTTTTGCAGGGGAAGCCTGGAACTAATAGGGGCCAGTAGATTTTTATAAGCTGTTACAGACTAAATGTCTGAGTCCTCCCAAAATTCATATGCTGAAGCCCTATCCCCCAAAGTGATTGTATTTAGAGGTGGGGCCCTTGGGAGGGAATTAGTGCTCTTATATGAAGAGAAAAAGACACCAGAGATTCTTCTCTCTGCCATGTGAAGACATAGCAAGAAAGAAACTATCCACAAGCCAGTAAGAGAGCCCTCATTAAGAAATAAATCTGGTGGCATCTTAATCTTGGACTTCCCAGCCTCCAGAACACTAAGAAATAAATGTCTATTATTTAAGCTTCTCAGTCTATTGCATTTTTTTATAGTAGCCTGAGCTGACTAATATATAATACATTGTAAGGCCTTTGGCTTTGACTCTGAAGAGAATAGAAAGCCCTTGTTGGGTTTGCATTGAAAAGTGATGACTCAGGTTTATTTTAACAAGATGATTCAGACTCCAGTGAGAATACACTGGAGTAGGACAGATATGGAACATTAAGAGACCAATTAGGAAACTATTACAAAATCCCAATGAGGGATGTTGGTAGGCTGGACTCAGTTAGTAGTAAAGAAGATCATGAGCAGTGGCAAAATCCTGATTTCATTTTGAGGATAGAGTCAATGCACATTCTAACAGATGGGATAAAAACTGAGAGAGAATGAAAAGAATCAAAGATGACTCCACAGTTTTGGGGGATAAGCAATTGGAAAGTAAGTGTTATCATTAATCGATATAGGAAGACTGTGAGTAAAGCAAATTTGGAAAGGAAAAGAGTAGGAATTTATTTTGGACATGTTAATTTTGAAATATCTATTTAACATCTAAATGGAACTGTCAAATAGTCAGCTGGATATATGATTCTGGATTCAGGAGAGAGGTCTGGGCCAAAGATATAAATTTGGTAATTGTCAACATATGGATGAGATTTAAGCCATAAGCCAGATGAGATCACCAACATAGCAAGGACAGAAAAAGAAGAGGTCCAAGATCAGAGCCTTAGGCCAAAGCAACACTTAAAGGTATGTATAAATAAGACAAACCAAAAAAGAGAAGAAAGAAAACAAGCAGTAGTAATGTAGAAAGAAATTCAGGAGAGTGTGGTGTCCTCGGAACTAAATAAAGAATTTTCAGAAAAAAGGAATTATCAAGTGTGTAAAAGGATGCTAATAAGTCAAGTACGATGAGGACTGAGAATTGGACTTAGCGGCCTGAGGGTATCTGTGATCCTGATGAGAGCAATTTTGGTGGGATGTGGAGTGGCAAAAGCCTGAGAAGAGTGAGTGTAAGAGAGATACGAAGAATGGAATTGGGAGCTGGAAGTACAGATAACTTTTTTGAGGACTTTTGCTGCAAAGAAATTGGGCTGGAGAAAAGATTTGTTAAGAGATAGATTTTTAAGATCAGCTAATACCATGTTGTTTCTAACATGTATCAATAGGAAGCTTCTTTAGACTCAAATATGATCACGGACATACTCAGATTTACACATTTCTTTAGATGCTAGTAATAGTGGCACAACTCTCAGTTCTACTCTTGATCAAAAATATAATTATTTTGGTTTCCTTTCAATGATTAACATAGAAAAATGCTTATTTGACCCTGCTAACAATTTATTACTTTTTAAACAAATTCTATCAACTAATGCTTTCTCCCAGTTCAAGTTAAAGTTAGCATAATTATCACATTGGGAAAATGTAAAAAGTGTATTTATTCTTTTGTCCCTTGGTGTCAAAATATGACACATACTAGTAGTGCCTTTCCATTATATATTATATATATATATATATCTCCTCCAAAATTAGAAAAAACACAGATGGCTTCAGGAGATGAATCTAAATCTAGAATCTCAGGTCACAATACATGATACTCTTACCATCAGCATCTCTACCTGGAGACTTAAAGCAACAGAGAATTAGTTGCCATTTAGAAGCAAGATGCTCCTCGAAAAAAGCCTAGCTGTTCCACAGTCTTCCACCCTTAAGAAGAGTTCCTCCAAAATTAGAAAAAACACAGATGGCTTCAGGAGATGAATCTAAATCTAGAATCTCAGGTCACAATACATGATACTCTTACCATCAGCATCTCTACCTGGAGACTTAAAGCAACAGAGAATTAGTTGCCATTTAGAAGCAAGATGCTCCTCGAAAAAAGCCTAGCTGTTCCACAGTCTTCCACCCTTAAGAAGAGTTCATGTGGCAACACTACAATGTACTCTTGACAAGTTTCCATTAAACAATATAGAGCTGAAGTTTCAAGAACTGATATTAGTAGGATCAGGGAAAAGGCTGTAAGTCAATTAATATTTATCTGTTTTCCTATATTAAGCAAAGTTCAACTCTCTGAGCCATCTGTTGGACGTAGTAAAAGGTAGGATTGTCTGCAGTCTTGTTGAGACTGCATCACAGCCTAACTTGTCCCTCAGTCCAATCAGCTTCCTCCACTTCTTTTCCAGAGGTGTTGATCTCAAAATAATTCCTATATGCTAATCTATAGCTCCCAGTCTGGATACCTGAGAACCCAATCTCCAAACCCTCTTTAAGTACAGTAGGATCTAGGTGTTCAAATGATGCTGTCAGTAATCCGTCTCTATCTCTCAGCTTTGCATTAAATTCATTTTAAGAATTCTCTCCTTTGTGGTAGAAAGAGGATTTTAGGTCATTTTATCAAAAATATTTTTTCCAAAATCAGCTCCGTGACAATAAATTTGTTTAATAACAACTTCTTTGCTAAAATTTTGTAAACAATTGCTAGAAATAAAGTAAACTCATATACCATCTGAGGAATTAGTACAAGAAAGTTAAAAATTCCTGAAGGTATAATATGACATAAAAAATCATCTAAGAGGAATGAAAACTGAGTTTTCGCAATAAATAACTGAATATATGAACTTGGAAATAACTACTAAGAGATTTTACTTAAAATTATAAAATTATTCAAAGCAGGATTAGGGAAATTAGAATGACCAGAAACAATAACTATTATTGTAATGTATTACATAATTACTATGTCCTATGTGGCACATATGAAACAAAAATACAAAAATTTAGAGGATCAAAATGGAAATTGGCTAAAAATCCTAAAAATTGTATGTTTAAAGTATAAAACTAACTAGAAAGTAAGGGGGAAAATTACATTAAATATTAAATTTCTACTATTACTTTTTAGAAATAAACTAAGGTTTAAATGCCACATGGAAAATTGACAGAGGAATCTTAATGCTAAGATTTTGATGATGTAAAAGATAACATTAAAAAGATTCAAAGTAAACAGACATTGAAAACAATTCACATAAAATATTACTGGTTATTGATAAAATATCGTTTTCTAAATATGAAATATATATTTTAAGAAGAATAAATCACCCTATGATCCTTAGACCTGACCATCTATAACATTCTTTAAAATGTTTATACAAAAAAATAAAAACTGAGAATCTTAAAAAGCTTTTAAAAGCATTCCACCGAGTACAAATTGTGGTAATCTTGGTAGGTAGTTAAAAGAAATAAGACTTTGGTAAACTGATAAATTTGTCATACAGCTAATTATCATTCGGGAAATCTAATTTCAGAAAATTAGTTTTTGTAGAATTGATTTT